>NC_061119.1:10074904-10109430 GCF_002878395.1 Capsicum annuum
GTTGAAAATGGTTAATTGTAGGGACTTTAAAGGTGTTTTTTTGTTTTGAAAGTGGTTATGTTAGGTGACTTGGTAGGATGAAAATGGTTAAGTGTAGGAATTTTAAAGGTGATTTTTTGTTTTGAAAGTGGTTTTATTTGGCAACTTGGTAGGTTGAAAATGATTAAGTGTAGGGACTTTAAAGGTGTTTTTTATTTTGAACGTGGTTATGTTTGGTGACTTGGTAGGTTGAAAATGATTAAGTGTGAGAACTTTAAAGGTAATTTTTTGTTTTGAAAGTGGTTATGTTTGGTGACTTGATCGGTTAAAAATGGTTAAGTGTAGGAACTTTAAAGGTGTTTTTTTATTTTGAAAGTGGTTATATTTGGTGACTTGGTAGGTTGAAAATGGTTAAGTGTAGGGATTTTAAAGGTATTTTTTGTGTTGAATGTGGTTATGTTTGGTGACTTGGTAGGTTGAAAATAGTTAAGTGTAGGGACTTTAAAGGTATTTTTTTTAATGTGGTTATGTTTAGTATGGTTATGTTTTTTTGTTTTTTTTTTGAAAATGATTAAGTGTAGGGACTTTAAAGGTGACTTGGTAGGTTGAATGTGGTTATGTTTGGTGACTTAGTAGGTTGAAAATGATTAATTGTGAGAACTTTAAAGGTGATTTTTTGTTTTGAATGTTGTTATGTTTGGTGATAATTGAATTTTTGTGACGTGATCTAATTAGTTGAATTTGATTGATTGCGTAGGTAGAACCTGATTATAGCTGGATATATCAACGGAACAATGATAATAAAATGGGTATTCGGGAAGAATTTATTTAAGGTGTCAAACGATTTGTTGAACATACTAAGATACTTGATGTTTGGATACGTTTTCGGGCTATTCGTTGTCTTTGTGTTAGATGTAATGGTATAAATCTTGTAAAAGAAGAAGATGCAAAGGAACATCTTTATAGAAGGGAGTTTCACGGGGACTTTTTAAGATTGTGTGGTATTCATGATGATGTTGCACAAAATAACTTTGTTATTGGAGAAAATAGTAAGTCTGCAGGGCATAATGAATATCAAGATACTAGGATGATAGAAATGGTGCACGATGCTTTTGGGATGCAACATGGGGGGCAACTTTAGGGAAATGGTCGAAGATGTTCCTAATAGCGAAGAGGGTAAATTCTATGAACAATTGTATGCTGCTAGTCATCCTTTGTTTGACGGGTGTTCGTACTCTCGTTTGTCTGTTGCTGTTAGATTATTAAGTATTAAATTCGACTGGAATATTGCTGAAGGAGGAAGGGAATCAATGATAGACCTTATTAAAGAGTTAGTTGACCCCGGGTTGGAGGTTCATGATTCTTCTACAAGGCAAAAAGATTGGTGCCAAAGTTAGGTCTCTCCTCGGTTAGAATTAATTGTTGTAAAAATAGTTGTATGTTATACTTTAAGGAAGATGCTAACCTAGAGTCCTGTAAGTTTTGTCAGTACCCTCGATATAAACATGGTTCTAGTGGAAATCAAATTGCTATTAAGGTAATGCATTATTTACCTCTAATACGAAGTTTGAAGTGGTTGCATGCTTCAAACAGCTCAGATCCTCATATGAGATGACACAGTGAAAATAGAATGTCCACTGGTGTTATGTGTCATTCATTTGATGGAGAATCTTGGAAGCATTTTGATGCAACTTATCCAGATTTTGCAGCTGAGCCACGAAATATTTGTTTGGAATTATGTGCGGATGACTTCTCTCCTTTTTTCAGTTGGTGCTACCATATTCATGTTGGCTTGTATTTATCACCCCTTATAATCTTCCCACTGAAATATTGATGACTAGTCCCTATATATTTCTGAATTATGTTGTTCCTGGCCCGCGTAATCCAAAAAACGGAATAGATGTCTACTTGCAACCTTTGATCGATGAACTTTGAATTTTATGGAATGAGGGGGTTGAAACTTGGGACATCTCACTTAAACAGAATTTTAATCTACGTGTATATCTAATGTGGACTGTTAATGCTTTTTCTGCTTATGAAATATTGTCTGGGTGGATGACAGCTGGAAAGTTGGCTTGTCTATACTGCATGGAAAAAATAAAATCTTTCACATTGAGACATGGCAAGAAAAATTCATGGTTTGATTCTCATCATTGTTTCTTGCCATCAAATAATGAATTTAGGAGAGTCAAGAATGCATTCATAAGGAATAGAAGGGAATATGATGGTCCACCTTCAAGGCTGTCTGGTCATGACATCTGGGAGATAGTTCAGGATTTGCCTAAAGTCAGTGAGGAACCATTGTACAGACTTGATGGATATGGCGTTTCGCATAACCGGACTAAGCAAAGTATATTTTAGGAGTTAGAATATTGACCAGATAATTTACTTATAAATAATGTTGATATCATGCATACTGAGAAGAGCTATTTTGACAACTTTTTCAACACAGTTATGGATGTCACTGGCAAAACAAAGAATAATCCTAAGGCCAAACTTGACTTACCAGAATATTGCAAACGCAGAGAATTACACTTATAGGAGGGGCCCAATGGCAATGTTATTAAGTCCAAGGCTAGTTTTACATTCAAGTTGGACCAAAAATATCAAATATGTGAGTGACTCCAAAGTTTGAAGATGCCTGATGGATATGCCTCAAATTTGGGAAAGAAGGTTGATATGGCATAAGGAATCTTGCATGGAATGAAAAGCCATGATTTTCATATTTTCATGGAATAATTATTTCCAATTGTTTTTATTGGTTTACCCGAAAACATATGAAAATCAATAGCAGAGATTAGTTTGTTCTTTACATATTTATATGCCACCACATTAAAAGAAGAAAATTTGGTGCGAATGGAAAATAATATTGTTGTTATCACCAACAAGCTGGAAAAGATTTTTCCACCAGCGTTCTTCGATGTGATGGAACATCTTACCATTCACCTTGTACACGGAGCTCGACCAGGCGATCCAGTTCAAACTAGGTGGATGTATCCATTCGAACAGTAAGCAATTGCAACATATTTAAATTTATACATATCTTTTTTAAATATAGTAAACATCTAATCTTAAGATTGTGCAGTGCAATTAGAAAATTAAAAAGGGGTCCTGAAAACAAACATAAGGTGGAAGGCTCTAGTTGAGGCATATCTTGCAAGAGAAACGTCTCAATTTTGTTCATACTACTTTCATGATGAAGTTGCTTGTTCAAGAAACCGACCGAATCGTCATCAGGACGGTGTGAATGAGCCTCATCTGCAACCGATATCAATTTTCAATCAATCTGGTTGTAAGGCTAAAAAGGTCATATGTCGCCGGCTCACTCCCATGGAACACAAATTAGTAACTTTGTATGTCTTGCTGAATTGCCCGAAAGTTGAGCCCTTTCTGAAGTAAGGAGATTAAAATTTTAACATATCTTACTTATTTACTCATTCCCTTAAAGAAACTAATTGTGTTTCGCATGTTAGATTTTCAGTTCATTTAAGACTCAATTCCACAAAAATCAAGTGTATTCATCCTTTGCAACATGGTTTACATATGAGGTTCGTAAGTGTATTAATATTTCTACAAATTTTAAACATTTACACATTCCTCAACTAACATATATATAATATATATATATATATATATCTGTATAATATTTTTAGGTATAACAGTTACCAAAAGCAGCCGCATATGATCAACTCTTGAGAGATATTTCTTTGGGTCCAGTTAAAGCTCATCCAATGTCTCATTACTCAGTAAATGGGTTCAAATTTTCCACCAAACAAAACTCCAGAATAAGAAAAACAAACAATAGTGGTGTTTGGGTTAAGGGTGATGATGATGTTGATTACTTTGGCATCATACACAAGATCTTAGAACTGGAGTATGCTGGTTTTCTAATAAAAAAAATTATTCTCTTTTGATGTAAGTAGTTTGATCCAAGCACAAGAGGCACAAGAGTATATAAGGAGCATAACATCATTGAAGTGAAGCACAATAGGTCGTATCTTTTTTACGATCCATTTGTTCTAGCACAAAATGCTAAAAAATTGTATTATGCTCCTTATCCGTTGCACAGTGATAAGTATGATTGGTGGGTTGTAATCAAAATAAAGCCTATAGGATGAGTGGAAGTTGAGAATGTGCTGGAGACTGCATATCAAAATGAAATACAGATTGATCACCAGCTAGTGGACGCTGACTTAGTGGATACTTTGAATCACCCAAAAAATATATTTGAAGAAGTTAATATTAAGGAAGAAGAGGCTGAGTGGGTAGGAGATGAGGAAACTTCCGAAGAGGGTGAATGGTTTAGTAGAGAGTCTTCAGAAGAAGAGGATTAGTTTATGTGTTGTATTTATTATGTATTGATCATGTCTTTATTCTTTGTACTATATATTTACCTTTATGTTTCTTGTTTAAGATTGATATGTAATATACTGTTTTAAGATTGTTGTTTTCGCTTTTCCATGATTTATATAGTAATAAAAATATTTTTTTTATCACGTGTTGTTGGAGCGATTTGAAATGTGAATTAGTAACTTGTAATATTTTCTAATATATTCATTTTTTAGGAACTAACTACTTGTTAACTTTATACAATTTAGATGTCAGGCAGAGGTGACAAAGGTAAGGAAAAAGTTGTTCTTACAAAAAGAAAGAAGAAAAAACAACCTCCGTCGTAAGAAGACTGACAGGTATTCATATATCTGAGGGTCGGTTTGCTGACGCAATAGCACGACCCTCATATTCTAGATCGTCTCAACATTTGGTTTCTACTCCTACGCATGTGGGGCCACTTCATGGGTCTACACCGACTCATTCTGCTCCTACCACCGTGCCACCGCCATCGCAGTACTATCGGACAACCGTTGGCCCATTCGGAGTACTACCATCACCAGTATCCTTCTGTAGCAGTCACGCAGCTTCGTACAGTGATTCTATAGGATCTATTGGATTTTTGGAACTTCAGTTTGGAGGCACTCTATATGGTGCTTCAGATCCGTCCACACCAGTGCATCCACCATCACTTACTTCATAGCCAGGCGACAGAGATGATTTTAGGAGGCGTTATCTTACTCCATATGCGACAGGGTAAGATTTCTAAATATAATAACATTATTCATTTTTTCATTACTATATTATTATGCTCTATGAAGTTACTATTTGATCTTGTGTTGTAGGTTTAGGCCGGATGCTGGAGTTGGACAAACTGCGAGAAAATGCATTTGTCGAAACTTCAACGGCTACTGAACCAGTTGGCAAAAGGTTCCAGAAATTGATAGGGAAAGAATGTTTCAAGAATATAATGTAAGGATTTAACTTATCGACTACTTAACACTTTGTTAGAACAAAAGATTAAATATTATATTTTTGTTTTTATTGTAGAAATTTTACTTGTGGGATTATGCCTGAACCAACTTAGTATGACCTGACTGAATTAGTGAACCCTTATGGCAACAATATATTAGCTATGGGAAAAGCGAAGCATACCAATTGCTAAGGGACAAAGAAAAAAAAAGTCTGGGCATCATCCAGGGGTGGCTTCCTACATACTGCGGGTGCCAAAAGTATAATTGTTGTGGAGGAAAAATGGGTATGTAACTTTTACAGTTATAATTATTTGTTTCTATTTACATTTTTAATTATTTGAACATTGATAATTTTTTTACATGCAAGAAAAACAAAAGGGTAGGAGCATGCCACAGGGTGGGCTATTTGAGGAGACTCATTTGAAAAAAGAAAAAAAACCTGACTGATGAAGATGTCTGGGTTAAACCTCGTGCAAAAGCTGCCCATGTAAGAATCAAATTTTTAATTTATGAATCTTTTTCTCAAAGTTGATATTATTCAAGTATAAGTTCTTTAATATTTTTTGAATTTTAATTTTAACTTTACTTTAAATATAGGATAAATATACGCAGCTCGTTAGTGAGTATCCTAATATTCAGCCTCCTGAAAGTCAGGGTGACCCACTAACCAAACATGTAGAGGAGTTATGAGATAAAGTTGTGGGTCCTACAGTTAGAGGCCATTATTACGGATACCACAATAAAAAAATTTAGCAAAAATATTAGGTGTTCGTCCAGCCCTACATACTCTAACTCTTCAGTTGATATAGAAAGCATTGAAAGACTACAAAATATGGTTTCTAAACTCACTGAAGAGCTTACTGAACACAGAGAGAGGGTGTAGAAGAAGGAGAAGGAAACATCATCACAAATCAGGATACTGCAGGAGCAGTTCAGCTCTTTCATTCAGATTGCAGAGATTATTCCTCCGTGTCCTGGTGATGCAGTTCGGGCTGCAAAAGGCTATGCTCCCTGGATGATATCAGGACAGATGAGGATGCGGAAGATGAGGACGAATTCGATGAAGATGAGTTTTAGTTTTTTGACTTTTGTATGTGTTGTACTTTGGATTTATACATTTTGTTGTAGTTTGTACACTTTTGTATGTATTGTTGTAGTTTTTACACTTTTACACTTTTGTTGTACATTTTGTATGTGTTGTAGTTTTTACATTTGGTGTTGTTGTTGTTGTTGTTGTTGTTGTATTGCATGTTGGACCATTTGTTGATTTTTACTTTTAAAAAAAAATCCAGAAAAACCGACCACAAGTGGTCAATTTTGTAATTTTTTTTGGCAGAAAACCGACCACTTTAATAAAATTAATTTATTAATTTTTTAAAAAATAGACCACAAGTGGTTGGTTTTGATAAAATTAATTAATTAATTTAAAAGAAAACCGACCACTTGTGGTCAAGTGGTCAGTTTATTTTAATTTTTTTTTAAAAAGATTATTTTTTCAATTTTAATAAAATAATAATGAATTTTAAAAAATATATATTTAAAAAAAATCGTCAACAAGTGGTCGATTTTTAAAAAGCTACCACTAGTTTACCGACCATGCTATTTGGTTAGTTTTGTGATCGGAATTTGAGACAAGTGGTCGGTTTTCCTATTTCTTTAGTAGTGTAGTGATTCTATTCAACAATTTGTCAATCAAAGGCTTGCATTGCACGTGGTATGTTTAAGAACATACGATTAAAGACACATTTGATATAACTTTAATTTAACGCCATTTAAATTTTATTTTTTTTAAAATATTTTTGTCAAGTCAAAATAAATTATTCTTTTTTAAAACGAAAGGAGTAGTAGTTTAATAGTGTAATCCGTGTGGAATTGGTCGTTTGTTGATGTTGCTAAGTTTTCTTTACTTATTATTCTCATTGTCAAACTTTGTATCTTTTTGGTCAATATCACTGTTTAATTTTATTTTTTAAACAAATTTCATATTTTAATTATTCATGTTCTTCATCTAATTAAATTGTCACTCAGTATATATTAAAATATATTTTGATATTGAATTGAAAATATCGATTTCTAATTGATAATAGGTGTAGAGTTGTGTGTTTTCAATACAAACATAGTGAGAGTTAAAATATGAAATCATGAAAAAGTGATAATTTATATAGCTAAATAGAATAGTTGTATGAAACTTTCGAAGTGTTTTATCATTAGCTTTTTAAGAAAAAACAACAACACACTATATACAAATTAATTACTACTATTGGTAGTAGTACTTATATTTTTCATATTATCATATTTTGATTTGATACAAAAAGCATAAAAGTTAGAATGTGTCAATTTAATTTGCCGATGTAAAAGGTTCAAAACCTAGCACTTTTTATTCCATAAACTAATGGATAATGAGTCAATCAAGTCAAATCTAACCAAGCCTATTCTAACATATAACATAGATTTGAGTTGAGCTCAACAAACTTTACTATAGTATCGAGCCGATCGAGTCGACTCCTAGTTAAACCTAATCAGGATAGAGTCCGCCAAGCTTCAGTCGGCTCTTTAATATTTAATATCGAAAGTAGTGCTATGTCATAACAAAAAATTATAATAAATTAATTGATTAAAATTAAAATATAAATGTTGCTAACTTATATGTGTAATTGTATTTAAACATGATTGAAATATTGAATTATGTATGTTGTTGGTTTAAAATTATAATAAAAATTTCAAATTATACCAGAAGATATAGAAAGAAAATTAAAAAGAAGAGAGCATTGATAATTGTTAGTACTACGTGATGAAATTGCACTTAAACTGCAATCGAAACATCACGATTTATGTATTTTTAGACATAAACCATGACTAGTTTGTCAATCCCAAATTCGGTCTACATTTATTGTTTTGAAGATTTTTAAAAGAAACTGCACAAACAATAAGGTCTGTTAAGTTGGTTGGTTGGGTGAGTAGTTTCTCACATGAAAAATCTGAAATCGAACATGAAATTTATTGTTTCATAGATTTTTAAAAGAAACTGCACAAACAATAAGGTCTGTTAAGTTGGTAGGTTGGGTGAGTAGTTTCTCACATGAAAAATCTGAAATCGAACATGAAATTTATTGTTTCATAGATTTTTAAAAGAAACTGCACAAACAATAAGGGTTAGCTTAGTTGATTGGTCATGGGTGAGTAGTTTCTCACATAAAAGATTTGAAATCGATTCTCCTCTCCTGCGCACAAGACTTGCTATTGTACGAATTTGTTAGTGCTCACCCGAAGAAAGCGACTGCAGATTTTTCTGGAGATTTAAAAAAAAAAAACTCAATCATATGTGTTGCCCTAAACTAGGACCATTATATGATTTTGTTATTAGGTTATGTCCTTTAACTTAAATTGAATTTAGCATGTTTGACTTAGAGATTGGCGAATTATTTAAGTCCCTCATTATATTGGTTGTGCAAAGATTTCATAAGGTTTTATAATGTCTTGGGTGTTATACCAATTATCTAAGGGCTCGTTTGGTGTGTGGAATAAGAAATAATTAATTATTTTGTGATTAATTCAAAATTGTTATAAATATATTATCATATATAGTGAATGTCTACTTTATTATATATATATATTGAATGTCTACTTTAACATATATAGTGGATGTCTATTTATGGAAAAGTTACAAACCCAAAGTTTAGTTTCCCCCTATAAATAAAAGGGTTTTTCTTCATTGTAATAAACTCATCAAACACCTCTCAATAAAAATAATAATCACTCTCTCATCTCTTCTCTATTCTTCTTCGTTGTTTTATATTTCATGACACGTTATCAGCATGAGACTCTACCAAACAAGGTGAGATTATAAATCTAAAGGTAATTTCAAGGTTAGTAATTCCTTATGTTATTTGTCTTTTGCTACTAATGATATAATTATTGTTGGATTTGAGAAAAAAATAATTGGTTTGGAACTACTTATGCTTTAAATTTGTTCATGAGGAACAATATTGTTAAAAGATATGATGATCAATTTAAGTCTCATCTTATTAATAGGTAAGACATTGGGTTAAAAGTTTCAATGCACCGTAGTGATAAGATGATGGGTTTAAGTCCTATCTAGTTACAGCCTAAGATGCCTTTTTATATGGATAAGATATTGAATTTGAATCTCAATACACCATATTGATGATTTTATGACGGCTAAGACAATATAATGAGTGTTTGTGAAAAGTCATGAGACATGTCTCATTGAATATGCTCCATTCTTTGAGGTGAATATGGTAGCAATGCTTAATATGTCTGAAAGAAGACAAGTGATTGAACCTACGAATATGAGCGTGGAGGGACAATAGAATAATAATCATCAAAAGTGATGATATTTGCACACGCTTATTATTATGTTAGAAAAAATTTCTCTACATTATATGTATGCCTCGATTTGCTTTTGAAGTAGCAATATCATGAAAGAGGTTATAAGCTATCAAAATTTGATAGGCTTAAGGCACTGTTATATTCTATTTTCGTGAAATGGAAATTTCGATTGTTTAACTACATATTCATTCCTTAAGGTGAATGTGATAATATTTAGTAAAGCTTATTAAGCAAAGGAGCACTTCGTTGTGGTGATATAAACAACTCACCTCCGAAAGAGGCAGAATAATTGAGAAGAGTTATTTTGAAATCTACTTCTGAATAGTAATTCTGAAGTTTATTCATGTAATAATAAATCTGAAATTTACTAAAATAACAGATACATATCATGGTAAACTTGGAGTTTGCTAGAATAAAAGTTTATAAATTGATATGAACGATTGCACCATCCCAAAGATGTGCATACTGAGTATTAAACATATATTGAAGAATTAGAAAATTCTTCATGAACTTTTAATGTTGTTTGTTCTCATGATAAGTTGGTTGGACCAACTAATATTGGGATTGGATCCCTTAAAATTTAAAAATTATAAAAGGTGAACAAGAGCCTATTCACCTATCATGTGATATGTTGAAAAAGATGCATCAATAAGATGAATGAATAAGATGATCACATGTACATTTTTTGTAAACCTGCAGTTTGACATTCATAAAATTGCTTGCTCAATAAAATTGAGATAAAAGCATAATTTTTAGTTTGTGTAATCAAGACAATTCATGTATCTTGATGATGATGGTTTGACATTGAATGACTTTGATAAATAGCTGAATCATTGTTAATGAGAACAAAATTTCATGTGTGGGTTTTAAATATGATATATTATATACAAAAGTACTTGTATGCATCAAACCAATAAATTATGATTAACTCCTCTCAAAGTTGATTCTGAGTCAGGAACCACACATTGTCCATCTAATAGTTCTGATGTGTGGTATACGATTAGTGAGTATACCATAATGCACAAAGATGGATTCCTCAAAGAAGATAGAGGATATATGTTAGTTTTTCTAACATAGGGGGAGTTTATAAGCAGCTATAAAATATGTTAAGAATTATTATCATATCCTCATTCAAAAGATAATTCAAGTCAAATGTCGAAAACATCTCATAATTAAGCTGCAAGTGCTCATATTTTGTGTCTCTAAAGGACAAAGTCTCTACATGTATGAAGTGCGGTAGACCAATCGGTTCCAAATGAAATAAACCTTGAAAATGATAAGGAACAAATGATCATAATAAGAAGGCAATGTGCTCTTAAAGAGCCTATGACATAACACTTCATAAAACCTTATGAGAGGTTCAAATACCTGAAAATAATGAAGTAATGAGATCTCAAAATATTATATCACACTGTTAACCGATATGAAATGATATATATCAATATCTTTGATTCAATATTGACGCAATATTGTAAAAGATTACGAGGATCTGAATTCTACGTTAATTTAAGCATGCTAACGTAGAAACATTTATCAAGTGAAATGAAAGGATGCATCTTGGTAAGCATAACACTTATTTAATTTGCAGTCCAGACACTTGAAGATGTCACACATATTGATATTGTCACTGGACAAAAATCTATATGAAAATCCCTAAAGGATTTAAAATGGCCGAAGCATATAAATGTTTCTGAGAAACTTATTTATAATACTTATTTTGTATAAGCTTATAGCTTGAAAATTATTGGAAATCTTGGAAAGTTTTCAAAGCAATAGATTATTTGTTGACATGAGAAATATACCAAATTGAATTAGTTATGAAGTATCATATCTTAGTGCAATTGGTGCACTCATGTATCTTACAAATCTTACAAGGCTTGATATAGCCTTTTCAGTTAATTTGTTAGAAAGATTGCAGTCCCGATCTTATTGGTGATGCTAATGTTGGGTACTTATCCAACCCGTATAAATCTTGATCTCAAACATGCAATGTGTTCACATGTGGAGATACTGTCATATCTAGGAGATATATAAAGCAGTTTATCTAGCCACTTCATTGAACTATGGTGAGATAATAGCTATTCATCCAGCAAGCTAAGAATGTGTATGGTTGAAATCAATGATATATCTCATTCAAGAAAAATATGGTTTGAAATGTGATAATGTACCCACAATTTTATACGGAGATAATGCAGCATGCATGACATAACTTAAGAGAAGATTCATAAAAGGAGATAGAACGAAACATACTTCATTAAAGCTCTTCTACATACGTGAGCTCCAAAAGAATGGTGATATTAATGTGCAACAAATTCGTTCAAGTGACAATGTGATTGATTTATTCACTAAATCTCCTTTAATTGCAACTTTTAAGAAAATAATGCGCAAGATCGGGATGCAAAGGTTCAAAGATGTTCTCATTAGGGGAGTTAATACGCGTTGTACTTTTTTTTCTTTACGAGGTTTTGTCCCATTGGATTTTTTGGTAAGTTTTTTAATGAGGCAGCCTATATGCGTATTATTATCGATGCGTACTTTTTTTTCTTACTAGAATTTTTTTACCACTGAGTTTTTTTCTAGTAAGGTTTTAACGAGGCACATTATCTATCAATTAGACATTCAAGGGGGAGTGTTATAAATATATTATCATATATAGTGAATGTCTGCTTTACTATATATAGTGAATGCTTATTTTTGGAAAAGTTAGAAACCCTAAGTTTAGTTTTCCCCCGTAAATAAAGGGGTTTTCCTTCATTGTAATAAACCCATCAAGAACCTCGTAGGAGAAATAATAATTGCTCTCTCATCTCTTCTCTATTCTTTTTCTTTGTTTTATATTTCATAACAAAAATGAGTTTATCCATATTTGGTTGGGATAAAATCGCGGAATAACTTATTCAGGAATTAGTTATTCCAGATTATAGTGTTATTTTTATCTCATATTAAAATCAGAAATGTAATAAAAATCTCCAAATAAGTTATCGCAGGATAACTTGTTTTCAACCAACGTGCCCTAAAGGTTTAGGGTTTAATGTTTAGATTTTACCGAGCTAGTTCGCACAATCAATCACATTGGAGGTATTAAATTGTCCTTCACTGGGGGTGTCTCTCTGTGTGTGTATGTGTGATGACCAGGGTCGAGCCTATAATCAATTTTTTTGTGCTTTGATATCCGTTAAAATTGACGCAAACTAGGTATATTATATAAAAATTATATTGTAAAATATTTGATATAAGATTTAGAAAAGCATCCCGTAGGTTAAAAACATAATTTATTAGTTTTGAGGCGAAATCTTAAAGTTTTGAACACCAACATATATGCTCAGACCTATCGATCACCCACAATACCTAAATCTTGAGTCTAACAACAAAAATCAAATGCATGTGTTAAAGAATACTACATTGTCCATTGGTTGGATACGCGAGGATTTCCCATATAGGATTTAAGTGGTCTTGGACTGTCACTTATATCTTTACTTACAGCTTTAAAGTTTAATGTTGAATGCTCAAATCGAATCTTTCACGACCTATATGACATAATAGAAAAGGTAGCTTATGTCTTCATTAGAGAGAAGCCAGGCCCCCTCTCTCTAAAATTAACTCCTCCTTTTCCAATTCTATAACACTGGTACTATGATTGACCACCAGCTTCATACAAAATCCATTACCCCTAAACCACTGCTATTTGGACTCGGCTTTCGTAGCTTCCAACCGAATTCTATGACAGAGTGATCTTGGAGAAGGCAGGGGGGGAAATTGGAAAGTTGTTAAAAATTGATGCGTGCACTTCTGCTACTCTAAGGGGGAGAGATGCTTGCATATGTGTCCAAGTAACTCTAGATACCCCTCTAACGAGTTCGATCCTCATCGGGAGCCATCAACAACCAATCTTGTATGAATGTGAGGGCGTGGCCGACTAGGACACACCTTGTAATCATGCCCCAATGCCCTGAGATAGTTATAAAGCGTTCTACCTTCTACATGGCTAAACTATGTTAATGTTTAGAAGATATAATTTATGTTAGACTGTTTAGTTGTTTTAGTCTGATAAATTTGTCTTAATACCGAGACCTAAGGTGAGATGCTTTAATCCTTTTATTTTCAGTTGTCTTATACGGTCAAAAAGGTCCATGTTTATTATATGGGATGTGATATATTGGTTGAGATGCCCGGTGAAGCTTATGACAGGTATTTGAGAATTTTTAAGATAGGCCTAGGAACTCCACCAAAATTTTTAGAAAATATAAAGGTTAGTAAACTTTTAAGGCCCTAGGGAATTGAGGAATAAAGTGTAAGTCAGGACTAGTATTGAATTTAGAATAGCAATAAGTTAATTGATCTACATTTGAGGATGAATGCTCCTAAGAGGAGTATAAAGTAAGACCCTAAAAAAAATTTATATAATATTTATCGTCTACTTCGAAGGATTAACAGATATTACAAGTCTTCTTTTGCATTTTAAATTATGTGTACCAACAAACGTGTATTGTTAAAATGAAAATATATATATATATATGTGCGCGCGCACTTATTCAATGTTGGAAACTGTGCATGTGTATATGTGTTTATTGAAATTGATTTAATATGTGTGGAAAAAGACCTAACAAAATTATATATAATGTGGGGTCTGTGCTTAAGAGATAAGATAAGTATCAAAAGTTTTCGTTAGACTTTAATATTTTTTTTTTGTCAAAGAAATTATGTTGCTTCCACGTTTGGTGTTACATCATAAGCTATCTTTTGTCTTTAGATTATAAGTGGGGCAACTCAGTTTAGAAGGGGAAAAGTTGAGTAAATTAACTTAAAAATTTTCCAGGAAAACAATTCGCATAGCTACGGCCTTTCCCCTTTTTATTTCTTTGATTGTTGGCCATGGGAATCTTTTAAGATTGAGAATAAAGATAATTTTTTTGTAGTTTCTATTGATCAAGTATTGTCAATAAAAATTTAGAATAGTAATTGAAGCATTTGAGATGCGGTTTCAAGAATATCAAGAATCCGTAGAAGGGAGATTTTTATGATTTATTTTTGAGAGTGGTAACCCTGAAATTCTCGAGTCTTGAATTGACGAAATTATGTGTTGGTAGCAGATTGTCGAGCTTGGTCAAGATTTAACATTTTTGTGGCCGTTTGGTAAATATCGGGACTATTGTTGGGTTCGAAATCGAGAGGGCGTCATGCGGAAGCTATTAGTTGCAAATTATTGAGACGATAAATCAGACGAAAAAAAAAAACATACTAAAAACATGATTATTATATAGTTTGACCAATTGACCTACATATAAAAATCTAATATAAAGAAAATATAAAACTAATAGAGAGAAAATCTCCTTCTAAACAAAGACACTTTAAAGACTACATTGTGCATGTTGTTGTGTTATGGTATGAGAAGGGGGTCTTCTATTTATAGATGTCAAAAACCTTTCCTCCAAGAAATAGCTTAGCCAAATATGGAAAAGAATTTTACTTTTTCTTTCAATAAAAGAAAAAGTAATTATGGTAATTTTTATTTTCCTTTTAAGAAAAAATAAAACTTAAATATAGTAAGAAAATCAGGGCAAAAACCCTAACAAATCTCCCCTTTTTTACTTGATTTTCTTCACTTGATCCATCTTTTTTTCATATCACGTGCATGAACTTCGTTCTTGATATAATCTTCATAACTGCTGCTTGCCATGGTTAAAAATAAGGTTTAAAATATCATGATTAAATTTTTTTTTAAAAGTAATATTTTATTTTCATTTTTAAAGATGCAGCAGCAGACGTGTTGAAAATATAGTTGAAACTTGTTCTCCCCATGTAGTTCGACAAAAATCTTCATTATCGGCCAAATTGTTGCAGTTTGATTTTGAAACCGCTTTGAACCTATTTAATCTCGTCTCACCACACCATTGGACCATTGAACTGTAAGCTCTGATACCACTTGTTGGGTTCGAAATCGAGAAGGCGTCATGCGGAAGCTATTAGTTGCAAATTATTGAGACGATAAATCAGACGAAAAGAAAAACATACTAAAAACATGATTATTATATAGTTTGGTCAATTGACCTACATATAAAAACCTAATATAAAAAAAAATATAAAACTATTAGAGAGAAAATCTCTCCCTAAACAAAGACACTTTAAAGACTACATTATGGATGTTGTTGTGTTATGGTATGAGAAGGGAGTCTTCTATTTATAGATGTCAAAAACCTTTCCTCCAAGAAAGAGATTAGCCAAATATGGAAAAGAATTTTACTTTTTCTTTTAGGAAAAGTAAAAGTAATTATGGTAACTTTTATTTTCCTTTTAAGAAAAATAAAACTTAAATATAGTAAGAAAATCAGGGCATAAATCCGAACAACTATCACTAGCTAAGAATCAGTTGAGGTACATAAGGTTTCTCCCCCTATCTGCATCAATGATCTCGTATTATTATTTTAAATATGTATTTTATGAATTCTCGGGATAGTGATAAGAAGTTGTGTATGTTAAATGGTTATGGATTGTTTCTTGTGTTGTATTGAGGAGTCCAGGAAGTGTCGGAAGACCTATTAAAGGGTTGTGCGATGTTGAGGTAATTAAGAAGAGAAAGGTGGAGAAATATTTTGAATAAAAGGGTCTTACGGGCTTGTCGCTCACTTGGTGGTTGATGTATCGCCCGTATGACTTGGGCATATCGTTGGGAGGATTGTAACAGCTTTACTACTTGTTGTTCAGGTGTATTTCATGCCTTTAGTATGGGATTTGTTTGGAGCTGGTCATTCTTAAGTATTGTAAGACAATACTCGAGGTATGTAAAGCTAGATAATCTTTCGCCATAAGGAACGATCTATATTCACTTATTTATCCTAAAGTATGTTATTATAGTCCAATTGATATATATTGTTCACTTGTTCCTCCTAAGATACGTCGACAGAGTCTACTTGACATATGTAGGAAGAGCTTTCACTCTCTAAATGTCCAACACTTAAATACACTCCTAATAGGGCCACAATATCAACATTCTTCTTTTCATTTGAAATTACTTATTCTCATATTTCGTGCGTCTATTTGTTGAAGTCAAGTTATTGTTACTACCCTTCTCGCGTCAAGCATCTATAGAGTTCTATTGGACTATGTTTGTATCCTTTAGAAATTCTTACACGTGGTATATCTATCACATGTTATAAATTAGAATAAATGGCCATAGTAGTCGCATTAGTACATCTGATCACATACAAATTATAAGGTGATAAAAAGAACTAGTGTTTAAATAACATCACACCACTAAGGTTGCAAGTTGTATATGCAAGGTACTGCACAGTTTTTATTGAGACGTACATGCCATAGGCCTTTAAGAAAATACATAATAAAATCGACCGTTAACGACGGGAGGGTATTCATAGGTTTGGTTTGGTACATATGCGTGACGCTATTTTGTGCACTAAATTGAGACCAGACCATTATAGTGAGCCCAAACATTGTAGCGTACCTATACTTATGGCATCATTTGCATTTGAAGCTAGCTGTTCCTCTAACTCGAGCCAATATATGGCACATATGGCCTGCGGGCAGACCCTCACAATGATCCTCTAAGGAGGGACGTACCCTACAACATACTGCGATATAGTAACAAAACATACATAAATATAGGGCAACATTTCCATACATTTGACATAGATCGCCTTCGGTAGGCCATCTTATGGTCATTTTTATTTGAGATAGGCATAGGGCATCACTGAGGCAAATTTCTAGATGCCTTATAATGAAGAATAACTCTTAGGGCACACGTATAAACTAATAAGGTTGTTTACATGGTTCTTACCATAGTTTCTGATAATTTAGGTCCATAATTGTCCGTCCTAAATACATAGATTATGACATACCTGTTAGACTAGTGTGTTGATCGTCGTTTCATATTGTATATTCATTATTCCCATGCTCATAAGTCCTTCATCTTCATCTTGATATTTAATTCATATGAGTATACATACTTGTTATTTGATAATCTGTCTTCTTTACATACCAGTACATGTTTTATATGTTCTGACGTCCCTTTGTTCGGGGCACTACATTTTCCTAAATACGGGATCGGGTATGCCGATAAGCGGGCTTCCATACTGGGTACTTGTCCCATATTTTGCAAAGCAATTGGTGAGTTTTGCTCTCATATGGAGTTAATAGAAGTCTAATACTTATGTTTGTAGTCATAGTTTGGATATGTTAGGGGCCCCGTCCCGACCATATTGCATTGTACGGCTATAAATTCTATTAGAGGCTTCGTAGACAACTGTAACTTGTCACATGCAGTTATAGTTTTACTTGTCTAGATAAGTTGAGTTCAATTGGCTAGAATTATATTTACATAGGCCCTCATTATTGTTCAGGAATAGTAACTTTTCTGTTTGATTTACTTATCAGCTGTATAGCACATGTTTATACGGTTTCTGTCCGTTCTACCTTGGCTAAGGGACGTGGCAAAAGTGGTATCAGAGCCCTAGGTTTAGGTGTCCTAGGGAGTCTACGAAGCTGTGTCAAGTAGAGTCTCACTTATGGATGTGTTGTGCACCACATATATAATAGAGGAGCTGCTTGGGCATTTAGGAATTCTGAACTTCTTTCATGATCTAGATCGTGTAATAGAGTCAAGTCATAAGAAATTACGTCCAATTCATACTATGCTTCATAGTCATATGTCATGCAACTTTTGAAAGGGACCTCAGACCAGTCCAAGAGCTAATGTTATCATTCCTAAACGGGATAGCTCTAAAAATTAACTTTAAATCGCCAGTCACCTAGATAGTCTAATTTGAGTGCAAGATAGCTCCAATAATCTGACTATTTTGATTCATTTTTCCTTTTAAAAGAAATACCTGCAGTGGTAGACATTTATGACATGACTGTTTCAGTTGCTTCAACCGTGATTTTACTATATCACTTATAATTAATTATTATAAGTCATCTAAATATTACAAAATTAATAATATTTAATACAAAAATAAAATAGACATAAAATAATAAATTATTTTTTGATTTTTTATAAGTCATTTAAGCATTAAAAAAATAAATATTTAATTAAAAAGATAAAATAGGCATAAAATACTAAATTATTTTTTTATGTTATAAATTAACTTGACTATTATATGGGACCACTTAAAAAATATTTCATAAGTTTTTGTTAGAATAATTTTACTATGTCATTTCTAATTAGTAGAGTAGAAGAAAAACTATTATAAATCGCAATAATTAAAAACTTAAATTATTTAAAAATATAATTGACTATCAATTGTCGCGTCCTATTTTGAACCGGTCGAAATAGCACACGACGTGTGGTGGATAATGTCATCGTGACTCTTGGATTTTGAAAATTATTTTTTAGAGTCGCTACCTAAATATTTAGGGAAAATTAGGAAAAAATATTTTTTATTGTAAAACTCCGTTTTAGTCTATCGAAATATTTTGAGATTCTGAGTAAGGATTTTGGTTACTCGAGGAAAAGGTGTTAGGCACCCCTCAGAGCCTATCCGAAGATAGTCCTCACACTTAGTTAAGGAAAAAATTAGGAAAAGTATAAGAATTATGCTAGAGGATTGTAAGTGGAAAGAGGTAGAGGATAATGATGTGCGTGAATGTGCTAGTTATAGGTAGTGATGTTAGAACCCAAGTTGCGGTATTTAAGAAGATAATAATATTTTTAATAGTTAATGAGTAATTAAGGCTCCAATAGTGACTTGTAAGCCATTTGATTGTCTAAAATGTGAGCGGATGATGACATTAGTGCCGCGGTATTCTGTTCATTCCATACACATAAATACTACTTATGCAAAACATAATATGTACCTCCAGTATTAGCTTATTACGCTTGCAGTTGTATGTTCCAAATCGATCTTATTGATGGTAGTGGCTCGACAACAACATCGATATTTGGTGCACTCCGTGAAAAAATGCTTTGTATGACAACAGAGGATATATTCGACACAACCTGTGTCAAGGTGAGGCTTTGTTTATATGTCTCTACAATTTTGTTAATTCAGTTTTGCTACTCACACATGTTTCCAGTCGTATAACTACCTCCTGTTTACAGCTGTCCAACAAAATATTCTACATTCAGTTGAAGAAGTCATCCTGGGTAAGCGCTAATGGTACCCACACAGGTCTAACAGTTTTGTCGTACACAGAAAAGGTGCAGTTGCTTCCGTCTACCATCGAGGACAAAAATGCTAAAAAAAGTCAGCCCGCCTGGTACAAGCGAGATGGCGATGGAAGCAACAGTTGTTGAATCTGGGACTTTAAGTGCAACATTGCCATCTGAAACGTCTGCACCAGCAAAAAAAACTATAAGAGGATAGTGATACAAGACAAACAAGGAGAACACGAAACACACTCCAAATCAGTCCACTAATCTTAAGGATCCGAGGACCTTTTTGGAGACCACTCTCGGATTCGCTACCAACAAGAAGAATACAAGATTCAATGATGTATATAACACCCAAAACAACATCAACACGTGAAGAACAAGAGGATTACAATAATAATAACCAACGGTTTCAACAACACAAGAAACAACACCAAAAGATTACACTAAACAAAGGGATAGAAAGATAGACTACATGAAGGCATAATCTTAAGAACCCAAGAGCATATTCCACTCTTATACTCTTAACACTATATACTACAATTCACCTAGCTCTTACGTGGCACAAGAGGGACCTCGATCTCCCAAGAATCCAACGTTTCTAAGCTTGAATCCAACACGAGTGATTCCACACTCAAGTTAAAATCCCTAGTTACAATGTTTGGCCATAGGGGCCTTTCTCACAAGAGAGAAATGTCTAAGTGTCTATAACTTTCAATATTAGTCAAAAATAAGACTAAAAACCCTAAGAGGTTCTATATATAGAGTATTACAAAATAGAATTTAAAATGACCACAATACCCCTCAAGGGTGAGATGCCCATCAAATGTAACTTAGGGGTTGTTTTTAGTGCATTTATGCCCTCTTTTACACTTCACTTATGCACTTCCTTGGACGGATTCAATATGCACTCGTTATCGTCCATCCTCGTGGTCGTACTCGTATCATCCTCCCCTTCTTGAAAAGGATTCGACCTCGAATCCATACCTTGCAAATCCAGAGAAGACAAACAGGAACATAGTCTCATGACATAAGAGGTTAGGGTTAGCAAAATACACACATCACATGCCATGCCAAGGTAGGACAAACTTGGAGTATACCCACGAGTCCTTTGTGTTGAATATGAAAACCTTAGTATAAATGGCACAAAGGAAGAGGTCATCATTAATAAAAAGAGACAAGGAAGAACCTTGCCTTTCTTCATTAGCACTCACAATCAAACATTGCTTGTTGTCTTGACCAAGCATCAAGTAGGAAATGTAGAAATTCCCATATTCCGAGAGGGTGCAGGGGTCAAATGGAAGAAGTAGCCAAGGGTCTAAGCTGAGGTTAGCCCTTCCTTCCTCTAGAATGTCACTCCCACAACCACGGATGATATTTGTCTTTAAGAGAAGACTAACATTCAAGAATAGAGAGACACGGCCTAGAAGTCCTACCTCACAAAGATATATGCCATCATTTACAACATTTCCATACACATGATATCTATGATCAAAACTACTAGCAAGGCTTTTACCACACAAGATGTTCAAAGAATCACGTGCACCATCAAGATCAACTCTTTAAACACCATCACTAACTTGAGATTTTTTAAGCATGCCACACATATGCTCAAGTAGTGGAATACATTAATGAGTAAGTTGATCTTCTGTCATATCCTCACTAGTTGTTGGCAACTCACATACCAACGTAGACTCACTTTGGTTTGTACAAGGGTCAACTAGTGTGTGAGTAATCTTGTCAATTGGTAATAGAACCTTGTTCAAGTTATAAGGGCTAGCACTAGATGGACATAAATCATTCTTACAAGAAGAATCAATTTCATCATCTAAAGGATCAACTAGTGTTTGCGTACTTACAACAAGAGTTTGGTCCTTACGTAACCTAACATCACCAAGAGTATCACCATAAGGAGACTCAAATACCTCTACTCTAGGTAAATCTGCAACTACATCCACTTGGCCACAGCTAGCCACAACACAACATTCTAAGTTCATAGGAGTGTAGGGAATAGTATTTTTACCTCTTAGCTCACATGAGCTACGACCTTCCTCTTGACGTGTGTCCGGGCAGACCACTTTATCCCTTTGACCTACCATACGATCCAACCTTTCATTTGTCATAGCTAGGTCTCGAGACATAGTGTCAAGGTAGGCCAAAATGTCATTGGTGGCATTGTTGTCCATGGGTTGAGAGGTGGAAGCCGCGGGTTCCCTTGTAATTGTACCTAAAAAAAAAAAGAACACACCTACAAAATAAAACACAAGTTAGTTCAAAACAACCTCACCACACTTTCACTCTCAATTTTTACCTTACACTTGGTTTCACAAGTATTGAAAGCCGGCTTGTACTTTGCGGTGATTGAGGGTCGGGTCTACTCTTGCCCGGAATAGATTTTCGTTTGAGTTGACTCAAAGAAAATTTATTTACGGACTTGAACCAACAAGATACAAAGAATTCACAAAAGAGAAAAGCATACAACAAACGCTTAACACGAATGAACGAACACAAAGACTAACTAACAATCTAGTAGATGAGTATTAGTTTGCCAATTAGTATTCTAATTAGTATTGGAACCAACGAAGTTAAAACTAAGGAACAACAAAAGGAAACTAAGAAATCTAAAATTTGAGCTTAAATATGTTGTGTGAATAGTAAAATGTAATGATGTGGAAGCCACGTATTGGTCTCGATCCCACACAACTTTTGTTGTCCAATTTCAAGTCTTGGTCAATTTTTTAATTTGGACTTTGGTGGAATTTGTTTAAGGAGGAAAATTCAAACAAGTCTTGGAGCCCTTTTCAATTTCAAGTTTTCAAGACTTGACTTTCTTGTACTTCTCCTTAAAACATGGATCCTTAAATCATGGAAAAGTGTTGGAAAGTGGTTGAGACTTGATTGATAGGTCCTTGTTGGTTGCAGTGTCTTTCAAGACTAATAAATAATACACCCTTTGCCTTCAACTTTTTGGATTTAGCATTCACTTTATCTTCAACAGCATATGAAGGTGGTGATGAACATCAAGAACAGCAACAACAACACCAAGAACTACAACAATAATCTTCAAGAACACCAATAATTTTCACACAGCCACTCCCAAATTCCACAATAATAATATCTCCAACACTTGGCCAAGACAACTACAACTTCAACAAAATGGTTCTCAAGCCACCAATTAACAACAATGGGCCAAGCTTATGTTCACAGCAACAACATCAAAATACAAGCTCAAATCAAGATATAGACTCAATGTGTTAGTGAGGAACAAAAATAACACTTAGAGACAACAAAGACAAGTAAAAATCTCGGTCAAGACACAACAAAAACACAATTTTAGGCCAAGAACACAATATGGACAGATTGCTCTTTTTTATGGAATTTTCGGTTTTCAATTTTTTTTTCAACTCTCAAGCCCAAGATTTATCTTGTTAGAACAAAATCAAAGATGGCTTTGATACCAAATGATACAATATAAACTAGGAGAACACGAAACACACTCCAAATCAGTCCACTAATCTTAAGGATCCGAGGACCTTTTTGGAGACCACTCTCAGATTCGCTACCAACAAGAAGAATACAAGATTCAATGATGTATATAACACCCAAAACAACATCAACACGTGAAGAACAAGAGGATGACAATAATATTAACCAACGGTTTCAATAACACAAGAAACAACACCAAAAGATTACACTAAACAAAGAGATAGAAAGATAGACTGCATGAAGGCATAATCTTAAGAACCCAAGAGCATATTCCACTTTTTGACCCTTAACACTACATACTACAATTCACCTATCTCTTACGTGGCATAAGAGGGACCTCGATCTCCCAAGCATCCAACGTTTCCATGCTTGAATCCAACACGAGTGATTCGACACTCAAGTTGAAATCCCTAGTTACAATGTTTGGCCATAGGGGCCTTTCTCACAAGAGAGAAATGTCTAAGTGTCTACAACTTTCAATATTCATCAAAACTAAGACAAAAAACCTTAAGAGGTTCTATATATAGTGTATTACAAAATAGAATATAAAATGACCACAATACCCCTTAAGGGTGAGATGCTCATCAAGTGTAACTTAGGGGCTGTTTTTAGTGCATTTACGCCCTCTTTTACACTTCACTTATGCACTTCCTTGGACGGATTCAATATGCACTCGTTCTCGTCCATCCTCGTGGTCGTACTCGTATCAGATAGTAAACTTGAATTTAGGGAAAAGATGTTGCCTGTGTTCTAGTTGAAACCTCATCTAATTTCGTCTGACCGTTGTAGCTTTGTGCTCACTTAGATTGTAAGTATCAACTGATAACAGCTGCCAAGTTGGACTTAGTTATTGTATGCCATCTTTACTTGAGCGAAGAGAGTATCATCAGTTTTACACTTGAAGAAGAATAGTAACTTCTGGAAATCGTCTGATCTTTCTTGGACCTTATTGTTGTTACTATATAGGATTTGTGCAAGCAAATGGACTTTTAAGACTGGTTTACTGATTATTATGAATAGAACATAGGATGGCTGTGGGGCAGCATGATTTTCACTAATTAACTAGAGGCCAATTTAGTATTTAAATTTATAAATTTAATCATTAAAGTTATGAGTTCATATGATCTATTACTTATTATATGTTTCATATATTTTCATATATAGATTTATACTTTGCTGAAAATACTAAATTCAATGAATCCGATCTGATGATGGTGAAGTCCCCTTAAGTACTCTGGTAGTATGTTTCGGGTAGGAATGTGTCCTGAACTATTCGTAGATATGCTTATGAGTTGAAGTTGCAAAAGTTGTGTTTACATACCCTTACAAATAGGAAATTTAAATGAACTAAAAGTGAAATTGAGAGTTGAATTTGTAACTTAAAATAAGATTGCTTTGGTGCTACACTTTTCTAAGGATGGCCAAAAAACACATACAGCAGTTCCTAATTTGGTTTTTTGGACGGTCGTTTGTTTGGATGCTACATATGCAAATTAGTTTTTTATTTCCTTATAAGAAATACATTAGTAAAGAAGAGATTTTTGTGTCTTAGTTTGCTAAATTTTGACAAATTTAATTGGCTCAAAGGTAATATTGAAGGGATTTTTTAAAAAATTCCCACAAGCCTAAGAGAGCATTTTTCACATTTTCAAGTACAAAGGCATGCCCAGTTCATAAGCATTTTGTCTTCATTCAATTTGAAGGATCACCCTGTTTTGCTTTTTCCAGTCTTTTCCTCTTTGCTGAGAAGTCTTCAGTAGCCATCAAAGCCTGACAAAAAATAACTCAAACAAATTGGTAATTAGCTCTTCTGCTATAACCAGTAAAAACAAGCTGATAGTTAAAAATTCTATAATACAATAGGCTAAGCCAAAAGCTAACAAATCATATAGGAGTTAAAAAGGATACTGATCAGAATAACATAGACATCTCTTATGTTACCTTGCCGATCTGAACCAACTGAAACATCTGAACTCGTTATTACGATCATCTTGGTTTGGGAAGATGAAGAGTTCCAGATTTTTTGCGTTTAAATGTCTGAACTTTCCTCTTTCTAGATTCTTCTTTCTTTTCTGATTTTTGTTGATTTTGTTTATGAAGTTTTTTTTTTTTTTTGGACTGATCTTTCTGTTTCTTCTACAAAACTGTGTATAATAAAAGGTCTGATATGCCACCTTTAATTTTAAAAAAAGAATTTGATTCTTAAAGTTCAAACCTTTTTGTACTCTACAAATACACCTACTGTCTGGAAAGAACTATGAACTATCATGGAAGCTAGAGTTTATTGATCTACCTTTAATTCTCTATGCTATATTCATTTTTATTTTCTTTCCCTTTGAATGATATGTTTTGTCTTCCTTATGGAGCGAAACTTCTCATTCTAAAATTATGATTCTTTCATGATTATTGTTAGTTAAATATTTATTATAACTAATTTAATCTTGAGTTTAATGATTTGTTTGTTTGGCCAGAACACTATCAACAAATCTTAACTAAAGTTGAAAGTGAAATTCACGATTATAATATGATTAAGGGAAAAGGCTCAAATACGCCACTGAACTATCTGAAATGGCTCATTTATGTCATCCGTTAAAAGTTGGGCTCATTTATGCCATCGCCGTTACAAAACTGGCTCATCCATGCCATTACTTTTTAACAGCCGATTTTTAAAAACAGTCTTGCCACGTGACAGCTTATTAGAGGGCCACGTAATTTTTATTTTTTTTTAAATTAATTTTCTTTTTACATTTTTTTTTGATCCGTTAAAAAGAATCCACCCAATTTTTTTGATCCATTAAAAACTAATTTGATCTATGCTTTTAAAATTTGATTAATTTTTCATAATCAAACAAATATTTAAAGAATTTTTTTTTAAAAAATCTACTACTAAAATTTATAACCAAACGCTATTCTAATTAAGCATATAGTATGTCTTAGCATACATGAAATATTTTATCAGCCGAATGTAAGTAACTTTTTATTTTTTTATTTTTTTATTAAGCATAGAATGACATCATCAGCATCGGCGTCGACTCAAGCAAATTTATGGCCTAAGGTAAAAATCAAACGAAGGCCTTGCGTTTTATTTTTTATATAAAATTTTTCTTTTTTCTATAAATAGTATTTAATATATTTCTTAAAATTTGTAATTTATTATTACTAAACAAAAATAGGCCCCTCAAATTTTGGGGTCTTAGGCGGCCGCCTTTTCTCCTAAAGGGTTGAGCCGCCCCTAATCAGCATTCAACATTTGTACGTAACACTTGATGCATCATCATTTATCATTGCAAAAACAGGAAGGCGACAATATGCCGACATATATAGTATACGTAGAGTTGGCAAAAAGAGAAGCTAACTATTAATAATATAATAATAATATTTGATGTTTATATATCCCTTCAGTTTCAACTGAAAAATGACAAAAGCTTTAGTTAACGTGAATCTTTTAAAAAAATAAATAAATAAAGTGATAAAAAACGTGGAGTGTATACTCTCTTCGTTCCCTTTTAGTTACTCGCCCGTCAATTAAAATAGCTATTTTATTATAATATATTTATCAAACGATGTTTACTATTGTCTTTGAAATTAATTTGAAGAAAAAAATAATTAAGATTAAAGGTAAAATATGAAAATAATCTTAATATGTCAAAAATAACGAATCGAACGAGAATGTTTTAAGAATATATTCATGAAAAATTAATCAAATTTTAAAAGCATAGATCAAACAAATTTTCAATGGATAAAAAGAAATATTTTAAAAAGCAATTAAAAAAAATTTAAAAAAATAAAAATGATGCGGCCCTCTAATAAGCTGCCACTTGGCAAGGCTGTTTTTAAAAACCATCTGTTAAAAAGTAATGTCATGGATGGGCCGATTTTGTAACGGTGATGGCATGAATGAGCCCAACTTTTAACGGATGACATAAATGAGCTATTTCTGATAGTTCAGTGGCATATTTGAACTTTTTCCCTATGCTTAAATAGATCAAGTTCTCAAATTCGCACTTAGAATAGACATGCCTCAAGTTATCTTACTTGATTAAATTCTAAAACCTATTAATTCGTTCAAGTTAGGGTTCACAGTCATGGACATTTAGGCATGTAAGCAACTCAAATGGATGATGAAAGACTCTGGAAGATTTTTATTTATAATAAAATAATTAACCATATTAATTAGTAAATTAAATAAATTCAAAAATTGAATCAAGTAATTAGATAACCCCCATACAATCGACACATTCAAAAAATTGAATCAATAAACTAGATAGCCCCCATATAAACGACACATCGTGCAACTCTCATCACAATACCAAAATTCGAAGGTTTACTGTAATCTTTCAATAAAAAAATAAATTATGTGAAAGATCTCCTTGTACGGCCAACCACTACTAGTTTTCAGAAATATATCAGAAGAGCGAGTTAAAATGATCAGGACCACAATATACTAATTGGTATTCTCACAAATCTCGTACAAGTCTATCTATCACATGATTGCTATTTTCTACTTTTCTGCAGAGAAAATTGAAACATTGGAAGTGTCGCTCCCTATTTCGAACCAGTAGAAACAGCACACCGCATATAGTGGTCTGTGTTGTGACTCTTAGGATTTGAAAATTTATTTTTTAGAGCCGCCACCTAACTTTTTAGAAAAATTAGGAAAAAAAATATTTTTTATATCAAAAACTCTGTTTTGGTCTTTTGAAAATATTTAAAGATTCTGAGTAAGGGTTTTGGTTACTCGAGGGAAAGGTGTTAGACATCTCTCAGAGTCTATCCAAGAATAGTCCTTACGCTTAATTTAGGAAAAATCATTACTTTTATTTATTTGCGAAAATTGTGATAAGAAAACTTTCATCATTATTTTCTACTTGTTATTTTATATAAAAGATAGAAAACTTAAGGTATAACACACATGATGCTACCATGTACAAGGAAATAATGCAATCATCGCATATGTATATGTTACATGGATATTTTAAGATATGAAAAATAGCTTTTTATTTTTTTTGATTCAGATAAGATGAAGGGGAAATTTTATTATCTTTACATGTATAAAATTGAATAGGTAAATAAAATTTATAAAAATATTTTAAGGCATGGAATAATTTAAGACAAAATACGAATATGGATATATTTGAAAGTACGAAAAAGATTTTACTTAATTTGTGAAATTTAAATAGATTTAGATTAGAAATAAGCGAAAAGATAAATATAATAATATGATACATAAGCGTAACAAAATTGAGATAATGATAATAATATCAATAATGGTAATAACTATAGTATTAATAATAATAATAATAATAATAATAATTATTATTATTATTATTATTATTATTATTATTATTATTATTATTGAAATAGTAACAAATATTATACTGTAAATAATAATGGTAATAATAAATATGATGTAAAATAGTTATTGTGAAAATAATATGATGTACCTTATACGTGGTAGCGAAAGAACGTATATACCTCACGTTTTCTAATCTCTTGAGAATCAGAAAACTGGAACGAACATAAAAACATAAAATAGCTTGAACGTTAGTGTTATGTAAAAAAAAAAAGTTAAAGTTGATGAATGAACTCTTTTAGGAAAATCTGAAATTTTGATAACTTTTTCGAGTAAGTTAAAACTAAAATTTTATTTATTTAAAAAAATGTGAAGGTTGCTAATCTCATTTAGGATATCGTTAGTAAGTTTTTGAAGAGTTGACCGATTATGGTAAAAAAAATATTTTTTTGGTGATAGCCATGTGTTATTTGCAAAAGTCGGAGTGTTAAAATTACTTTTAAAGAGTCGATAAATAAAAAGATAACGTAAATTTAATAATTAAGAAAAGTTTAAAAGAAAATTCAATAACAAAAGTTAGTATCATTCTAAAACTCAACATGACAAATATAAATTAAATTCAAAAGAGATAAGAGATACTAGACTCCACTTAGAAGTTTGGATTTCTAATTTACGCGATTCCGAAGCTCTACGATCCTAGTAACGTTTGACCCAATACTTGGGTCAAAAAATGAGTTTTGTTGGAATTCTAAACTTGCAAAACTGAGGCTTTCCGTCAAGTTTTCCTACAGCACGACTCAATTTCGACACTCGAACTCGGACCAAGGAAAACAAGAGAATATTAACCAGCAATGAAAACTTGAATGCTCAATTAGTATTGTGGGAGATCGAGACCTGTCCATCTTTTTTTTTCCATGAGAAAGATGAGGCCACCCTTTACAGGTGTAAATCTGGACTTGAAGGTCCGGATTTGAAAATCAAAAAATAAAAAAAAAGAGAAGATTTTGAAATTTGAATCATAAATCTCCTTTAAATCAACATCAAATCAAAGGTCCATAGTTTCTTTTTGGGTCTGTTCAATTCATGGAGAACAATGGGGAGAGAGGATCACTGTTTTGGGAACATTGATGGAGATGGGGACATCAGTGCTTTGGGTAGCGAGAAGACGCGTGATTTTGGTCTTTAAGAAAACAAAAAAGGTCGTTTCTTATATATCTGAAAGAAAAAAAAAAAAAGTCCGTTTGATATAAGAATAAAAGAAATAATAAGTTTATATATACCTTTGGACTGGGAATAAATTGGCGAACTGAATTAATTTTTGCTAGTTAGATGAAAGCTTAGTATTTTTGATGACGTGGCTCTGTATAGTTGGTGGACACAATGTGAGACAGATTAATGAGGTGGACACGGATATTTAGACTGAATTATGGACCAATTCTTGGGCTCCATGGCTAAAATTTATAAATAAGAGTTAAGGTTACAATAAAATAAAAGTTGAAATTGAATTATTGTTAGCCCAAATACTTTTTTTCTACTGAAATTAATTTTGTCGATACTTTCCGATATTCTAAAATTATTTTTAATTTAACATATACAAATTACAGACATAATTTGTATATATATGTAGAAATAAGAATATAATAAAATATAAAATATATATTTTATATAACAAAAGCATAAATATATATGGTCACAATATTGTCTAAAGAATAAAATTAAAAAAAAATGTGAATGCCATCACTAAAGATATTTTATTTTATTTGTTAAAATATTTAATTATATTAAAATATTTTATAATATGATAGAAAACTAGAAAACTTATAAAAATAGAGATAAAAATACGAGTCTTATTTCTTATTTTAATTTTAAAATTAGTTAGGGCCAAGAACATCGATAAAATTAATTAGAGGGAAAGAGCGAGCAAAAATTGGGTGTCAACAGAAAGTACTTGTGAAGTTCCCTACACATCAGCTGAAGTCTTACTAGAAAACACTCGGGCACTAGGAAAAGAGCAAATAATGAACTTCTTAAAATGTCGTCCAAGGGAATAAGAAATCAACACCGAAATTTCTCTGAGCTCAGCTCAGATAAAAATTTGTGAACATGCAAAGTCTCCAACTAAAAATCAACTAGAACTTGTTCTGCTCGATCAGTTTTTCATTTCTTCGGACAAGATGATGAAAGGTGGCCTGCTCTCCACATTTATAACAGGTTCGCCTCCTAATCTTTGTACTAACAGTGCTTGTTGCAACAGTGTCTGCATTTTGATCTTGCAGCGTAGGTCTCAAATTGGTTGCCCCTCCTTTCGTTACAGCTCCTCCCTTTGCAATAACACAACTTATTCTAACAGGTCTACCACATACAATATTTTGATCCAACTTTAATTCCATGTTTACAGAGAGACTATCAACAAAATCTACATGTGCATAACCCCAGAATTCTCCTATTTCTTTATCTTCATCGAATCGAATAGAACTTATGCTACAATCTGAAAAAAGTTTCTTCAAGTCATCCTCTGCTACATTCCATGATAAGTTACCCATATATACCCTATTATACCCCTTCACCATATTTAGTGAGAAGTTGGAAACTTTGATAGCTTTAGCTGACTTATATGACTGGATTTTCAGGAATAGTCCACCCGTGGAAGCAGACATATGTGTGAGTGAGAAGCGAGACACGAAAGATTAACTACTTTCTCAATAATGAATACATGATTGCACTTACATATCAGAACCATCCAGTGTCATGGCACTCTTAGTGGGTTCTTCTGGAAAGTAAATTCAGAGAGAAACCTACTCAATTAGCAATTATTGTAAGAAACCAACACGAAGAAAAGAAAAAACAACCAAGGGTCCGAAGGGAAAACTATATGAGGTGACTTAGGTCATAGAAACATGTATCAGATGCAAGACTAGGGTTGTTCAGATTAGCACGGTACTTTGTAACTATGTGAAAGTGGGTAACTTTGAACTCTTGTCGTTTCTCTTAAATAAATAACAAAATGATAAACAAACAAAGGTGTGGTAGCCTCAATGCAAAAAGGAACAACCAATTTATGATGCTTGACATTTCAAGGACATAACTTTGCAGAAAGCTACATGAAAGTAGGATTGGACATATTTTGGTTCAAACCGAAAAAATTAAAGTTTAATTTTGATTTTGACTTTTTGGATCGATTTCGATTTCAAATTTTAGAAATTCAGTTAAACGGTTTGATTTTCAATATTTTCAAAAAAATTTGATTAAATCAAAAAACCAAAATTATATAAATATATATACACACACAACAACATTAATATACCTAGTGTATTCCCAGCTAGTAGGGTCTGGAGAGGGTGGTGTATACGCAGACTATACCACTACCTCAGGTGAAGTAGAGAGGTTGTTTCCGATAGACCCCCGGCTTAGAACTAATACTAGTATAACAAACACGAAAGATAAGTGCATATAAACTAGTATGGTGCGCAAAATAAACTAACAATATAGCAAACACACAAGATAAGTGCATATAAACTAGTACGGTATGCATAATAAACTAACACCACTAGCCACAAGATAATACTACAGCCACAACACCACGAACAAGAAACTCCAAATACAAAAGAATGCTCCCCTACTATTACCGACGCACTCCAACCCCCTAATCTCTAAAAGATGTCTTTATCATTTGGTTTGATTTAAAGACTCTAACTCGGAAGGTCTTTATTTACACTCGGTTCTGGTGGTGAATGAGTTTCAGGAGATCTTTTTGGATAATCTTCCTAGTGTTCCTCTAGATAGGGAGATTGAGGTTAGGATTGATTTGGTTCTGGACACTGTCACACCCCTATTTTAACTCCCAAAAAGATATGATTTTAAGTTTCGAAAGGATTTTTATTATTAAAGTGACAAAAGATTGAAAATTTATATCGAAAAAGGATTATTTATATTTTTGTTCAGAGTCGCCACTTGACATAATCCAGTGTGTCAAGTCACCTTTGAAAGAACCTTTTCAAAATGATTTGACTCTTTAAACAGATTTCCGAACAGAGATTTCGATTAAGGAATTCTGTTGACCGAGGGAAAGGAGTTAGGCACCACCCGATTTCGTGGTTCGATCATGGTCGCTTAGTGGAACGTATTGACTAATTTGATATTATAAAAGGTATAAACCACATAACATACAAAACAAACAAACAAACAAATCAAACAAAATTCAAAACCAAAATAATGTTCAGTCCAATTATACAGTCAAAAATAGAAAAATGCAAAAAATATAAATCCTATTCTAGACTAATCCTAAACTATGCTCCAATGTTTTACCCGATGCCTCGGGCCTTCATCACGAACGTATTCCACCAACATAATACGTCGGGGCATTCCCCGATGAATAAATACAATGTGTCTCGGGGCATTCCCCGACTAAATGAATACATTTGAATTAAATATGATAAACTAGAAAGAAACATTCACACGCACATTCTAACATTCGACCAAAACACAAGTTCTAAATTTGCCTACCCCGGCCTACCGTTTGCCTAATTATTTAACGGCCTAATGCATAACACTATCGTGTTCAACAATTAACAAAAATAATCAACATTCACTAACGATTTTTCAATTCCCAACCCGAATATCATTTTTAATACAAACCCAAATTCATATTGGCATCAGATTTATACCATGGGATCAACTATTCAGACGCAAACAACACTAAACATCAACAAATCAATCACAATAGAACAATGATATTGAATAACACTCACAATCAATTAAAAAGGAGAAGAAGAAAGAATTGAACCTCAATGTTACTTTCAATCAAGGTATTATTCCAAATAAAATCGGGGGAATCCGCGTCCGATGACCTCGACTCAAACCTCAACCACGAACCGAGCTCGATATACCTTTTTCTCTATTTTTCTACTGACCCAAACAAAAATCACCTGAAATAGATCAACCCGAACTAGATTTTGTGCGAACCAAACCTAGCTCATTCTTTTCCAGCAGAATTCACCAGAATCACACCATAATGGATCAGTTTCAGTCGATTTAGGAGGCTGGTTTTGCTAACTTTTACCTCACCGGAGTTCCAGCGGGCTCGGACAGTACCGAAAATAGAGAATGACCCTAAATTCAGGGAGACAATGATGTTTTCCAATGAGTTTTCACCAGAACTGTTAACCCCCGATCTGTGCATAGAAAAAAAATCCTCCTTTTACTCCTTTGATCTACTATTTTACCATGCCTTTCTCTCTCGATCTCTCCTCTCTTTCAATTCTCTCTTCAATGTTCAATTGTCCCTCAATTTTTCTTTTTCATGGTGTGGGTGGGTGTGTTTAGTCGTGAGGTATGTATTGGTGTGTGTGATTTACTGTGGTGTATGATGTGTGCACCTCACAATTTTAGTGAACTGTGGTGTATTCAATATGTGGGTATGTTATATGTGTGTGAGATAGTGTTGATGATGAAGTGGGTGTATGGTGTGAGTATAAAAAATGGAGTAGTATTTGTTCCTCTTCTCCCTTTTCTGTGAGCATCTTCCCTTTCTGGAATGTGTAATTTGTCTATATGGTCCCTTATCTGTGTGTATATATTCCTTTCCAGTGGAAGAAACGTGGTTGGGTGAGGGGGTTCCTAGGGGTATAGGGGTAGGGGGTGGGGTAGAGAAGTGGTTTATTTTGATTGGGTAGGTTGTTAGGATAAGATTATAACAAGATAAAATTTGTTAAGGATTGTTATTTTTATATTTTTATGGGATATAATCACATGGGTGACGACACACAATAAGACGAGGGTAAAATGGTAAAAATACTTTTGGGAGGGACAAAATTACTTGTCTACATCATGCCCCCTTTAAATGTAAAAACGTAGTGTTTTCAGACAAAGAAGGAGACAACGAGATAGAATTTTGTCCCGACCATTATTCAAAGTAAGAAACAGAAGGAAGAAGGGCAACCGGGTCTTAACTTAGGACATCCTACCTACCTAAGTTGTGAGGAAATCAAGTCACATGTTTCTCAAAGGGTTGGAAGAG
>NC_061119.1:10112430-10143923 GCF_002878395.1 Capsicum annuum
TTTGCATATCAGCATGACTAGAGCTTCCACCACTGTCAGACACATTTTCTTCAACAAATAAGTTCTGGATTCCTATGCTTAACTCATTACCTCCCACATATTGTGCAATAACTCGTTCTAGTGAAGAACTCTGTGGGATGGTCGAAGGGCCAATGTTTTGCACCACAATTAATTTATCTTGAATCATCTTTTCTATTTCTCTTTGTAAAGTACGATAATCTTCAATACTATGACCCTAAATATCAGAATGATATGCACACCATACATTAGGATCAAAATTTCTTGAATGTGGGTCAGGTGTATACCCAAGGAGAGGATTAATCATGCCCCTATGTCTCAATCTCTGGAACAAACTGACATAGGACTCCCCAATAGGAGTGAAATTATCCTTTTCCTTCCTCCTCTTTGTGAACTATGGCCTCGGATGAAACTGGAATTTAGAGGTCCCTTGGTAAATTTGTAGGGGTCGAGGACGATGTTGAGGGACAAGTGCATGCCATTGTGGAAAAGAAGATGGATGGGTACACAATTGTGCATTATTTAAAGGACATTGAGAAAGTGGAATGGAACTCCTTGGATTTTGAAAAGAGGAACCTTGTTGTAGATAAATAAGTGGATTTGATATGTAAGCTCGGGATTGAGGCTGATAGTATTAGTGAGTTGAACCTCTCAAACTCTGCTTTGGCCCTGGCACGACAACAGATGCATTTTCTTTCTTCTTTCCTTCAATTTTCCTTGATTGATTGCAATATCGTCCCAAATATTTCACAGAATCATTCTGCCCACCAAGCTCCTCAAATTTTGAAGTCTCAAAGCTTGATGAAAGTTAACACTTGAATACATACCCCAGTTTTTATATGAAACATCTTCTTTACCCGCCAGTCCTAGGAACCTTTTCATATCATCTTTTGTACCCTTCATTTTCCCGACCATTTTCTCTGGCTCTTCAGGCACGCTAGGCTTCTTGTTAAGAAATTTTGGTGGTCCAATTAACTTAAATGTAGGCTCAAGAGTATAACAATGATCACTAAGAGTATCGAGCATGGGTCCACTAACAGCATGGGGAAGTACAACTATTGGGCAGCTGGCCAGTGTGGATGTCTCGGCAGAGGATTGGGCAACAAAATCACAGACGACATGTGGTGCTGTGAATGTAGTTGGATTATGCTGAGGTGCTAGAGAAAGAGTGGAGGAAGTATTGAGATTCTTTTGGATTGGAATGAATTCTGAGGCATGTTGTGGTGCATCAACAACATTAGGACATTGAGCTTGCAATTTTGATGAAAAACTCTGGGTATTTGCGGGGTCAATAGTAAGGAATGGAGGAGGAGGCAACCTACTGACCCAAGCTCGATATATTTCCATCATTTGTTGCCTTAGTCTCAAATTCTCTTTCTTTAAACTCTCAATTTCTTGACTCTTTGTATGATCCATGATGTCACTCTATATATCCTTGTTGGACACAACTAACCTTTCCTTGGATTTGGTGTGATATGAAGGACCAGCTACAACGCCACAATGTCACAAACCAACCACCTTAACTAACTGAACAAGAGATAACAAACGTGTTAGAGTGCAACACCTTTCAAAACTCTTTTTTTTTGCTTTTCTTTTGAAAAGGTCACCGAACCCAAAAAGGGCGCCTACGTATCTCACCCCCGAAAGGGGAGAATCAGGTGTGCGTAGTTCGTAAAGTCTTGCCAAAATGGCCAAATAAACTCTCTTTTTCTTCCCTGAAACTTTAAGAAGAAAAGAAAATAACAATTTGTCAAAAGAATTGACGAAAATCTTTTTGAACTTTTCAACTTTAACATCCCTATACAAAATGAAATCTATGATTACCAAAGAAAATTTTTTTGGGTTTTCAATTTTGCATTTCATACGAAAATGAAACTTGAACCTATTAAAGGAAAATCTTTTTGCAGTTTTCTTTTATTGATTCATATGACACCTACTCTAAATGAAGAGTGAAGAAAATAATTTTTTGGATTTTTTAAATAAGATCCCCGAACCAACAATAAGTTGCCTACGTATCTCACTCCCGAGAGAGGAGAATCAGGGGTGCGTAGTTCGTCCAGATTGGATAGTTAAAGATTAAAACGAACTAAGACTGAATTGAGAGACACGACTAAAGACAAACGAATAAAATCTTTTTGGGTTTTTAATTAGAAAATAACACCAACAACTATGAAAGAAAAAATCGTTGGATATTTTCGTTACATAAAATGTACAAAACTTCTACCATATTTTTTTGAATTTTTCTTTTATAAAAAGCTCCTATTAAAAGAAATCTTTTTTGAAATTTTCAAATTATAGAAGCTTACTAAAGAAACAAAGAAAAATCTTTTTGTTGTTTTTGTTTTTGACAAAATGAGTGCAAAAGGTAAAAAATCTTTTTGAATTTTTGAATTGTGAAGAAAAAAAATCAAAAGCCATAAAGAACTCTAAACACTTACGAAACTCTCTCTTTTTTTCTTTTCGACTCACTTTTCTTTTTTTCTTTTTTTCAACACTTTCTTGTCTATACACTTTACTTCTAACACAAAATTTCCCCAAATTGGTTCGTTAAATGACCATGTTACCCTCAAAGATGCAATATTTAGCACGTAGAGATGCTTTAGAGGCAAGTCTTCTACAAAAGGCCTGGTGGGCCCTGCTAGGTCTTCAATATGATGCACATAAGCATGACCTAAAGGCTGACCTACGTTGAGGTTTACTAACAAGGCTTTTCAGGGGAGCATATGGTCGATAGTGGCTGTTTTGCTTTCCACCTACTCCATACCAGCCAACGGCTCCCCCCTTTAAGATAAGGGTGACTCAACTAGAGGTCGTGTACACAGCGTGTACTACGAACTTATTACAGAAAAAATGACTCGGGTTATACACATGATGCCAGATATAAAAGCGGTAACACATTTGATAAATACTGTAAACAAAGAGCACGAAAACACACAAAAGCGATAACAATAACACAAACAAAAATCACAAACAATGCTTATACACTCGTAATGCCAAACAAAGCCGATACGACTCAAAAAATAAGCTCGAATTCTGAAATTGTCCCTAGCAGAGTCGCCAAAGCTGCCACACCCCTATTTTAACTCTCCAAAAGATATGGTTTTAAGTTTCGAAATGGTTTTTATTATTAAAGTGACAAAAGATTGAAAATTTATTTTGAAAAAGGATTATTTATATTTTTGTTCGGAGTCGTCACTTGACATAATCCGGTGTGTCAAGTCACCTTTGAAAGTTCCTTTTAAAAAAGATTTGACTCTTTAAACTGGTTTGTAAATAGAGATTCTGATTAAGGAATTCTGTTGACCGAGGGAAATGTGTTAGGCACCCCCCGATCCCATGGTTCGACCACGGTCGCTTGGTGGAACGTATCGACTAATTTGATATTATAAAATATATAAACCACATAACATACGAAACAAGCAAACAAACAAATCAAACAAAATTCAAAACCAAAATAATGTTCAGTCCAATTATACAGTCAAAAATAGAAAAATGCAAAAAATATAAATCCTATTCTAGACTAATCCTAAACTATGCTCCAATATTTTACCCAATGCCTCGGGCCTTAACATAATACGTCGTAGCATTTCCCGGTGAATAAATACAATGTGTCTCGGGGCATTCCCCGGCTACATGAATACATTTGAATTAAATACGATAAACTAGAAAGAAACATTCACACGCACATTCCAACATTCGACCAAAACACAAGTTCTAAATTTGCCTACCCCGACCTACCATTTGCCTAATTATTTAACGGCCTAACGCATAACACTATCGTGTTCAACAATTAACAAAAATAATCAACATTCACCAACGATTTTTCAATTCCCAACCCGAATCTCATTTTTAATACAAATCCAAATTCATATTGGCATCACATTTATACCATGGGATCAATTATTCAAACGCAAACAACACCAAACATCAAAAAATCAATCACAATAGAACAATGATATAGAATAACACTCACAATCAATTAAAAAGGAGAAGAAGAAAGAATTGAACCTCAATGCCACTTTCAATCAAGGTATTATTCCAAATAAAATCGGGGGGATCCGCGTCCGATGACCTCGACTCAAACCTCAACCACGAACCGAGCTCGATATACCTTGTCCTTTGTTTTTCTACTGACCCAAACAAAATTCACCCGAAATAGATCAACCCAGACTAGATTTTGTGCGAACCAAACCCGTCTCACTCTTTTCCAGCGAAATTCACCAGAATCGCACCGCAATGGGTTGGTTTCATTCGATTTGAGAGACTGGTTTTGCTAAGATAAAATTTATTAAGGGTTATTATTTTTGTATTTTTATGGGATATAATCACATGGGTGAGGGCACACAATAAGGCGAGGGTAAAATGGTAAAAATACTTTTGAGAGGGATAAAATTACGTGTCTGCAGACAGTCGTCTAATATCTATGCTCCCTTATAGAATGGTTCCGATTGAGTTGAAGGAACTTAAAAGCAACTTAAGGATCTTTTGTATAAGGATTTCATCCATCTTAGTGTGTCTCCGTGGGGTGCACCAGTTTTATTTGTAGGTAAAAAGGATGGTTCTCTTCGAATGTGTACTAACTATTGGCAGTTAAATAAGGTGACGGTTAAGAATAAGTATCCTCTTCCTAGAATAGTTGACTTGTTTGATCAGTTACAAGGTGCCAAATTCTTTTTAAAGATAGATCTTCGATCTGGGTATTATCATATTAAGATTAGGTAGATGGATATCCCTAAGATGGCATTCCATAGCCGGTATGGGCACTTTGAGTTCTTGGTTATGTCATTTGGTTTGACCAATGCCCCAGCAACATTCATGGATTTGATAAATAGGATATTTCATCAGTTTCTGGATCTGTTTGTCATTGTGTTCATTAATGACATTTTAGTGTACTCTAACAGTGAGGTGGATCATGTCAATCACCATCTTATGATGTTGCAGACCCTAAAAGAGCAGTAGTTGTATGTCAAATTCTCGAAATGTGAATTCTGATAGAATGTTGTCACTTTTCTGGGTCATGTTATTTCTAGTGAGGGATCATAGTGGATCTACAAAAGGTGGTGGTGCTTAAGAAGTGGCCTATACCCACAACTCCAACCGACATCTAGAGCTTGTTGGTTTGGCTAGGTACGATAGGTGGTTTGTGGAGAGTTTTTTTTATAATATCTGCCCCATTGACTAAGTTGAATTAGAAGAAGGTAAAATTCTCTTGATCGGATGCTTGTGAGGATAGTTTCGAGAAGTTTAAGGATAAGCTAACTTTGGCTCTAATTTTGACCTTGACTGAAGGTAATTAGGGGTTTGTGGTTTACTGTGATACATCTCGGGTGGGACCTGACTGTCTTTTGATGCAACATGGTAAGATGATTTCCCATGTGTCTAGATAGTTGAAGGTGCATCAGAGTAATTATCCAACTCATGATCTGGAATTGTTAGTTGTGGTATTTGCATTGAAAATTTGGTGTCACTATTTGTATGGAGTGTACGTGGACATCTTCTCGAATCATAAGAGTCTACATTATGTGTTCACTCAGAAAAAGCTTAACCTCAGGTAGAGGAGATGACTTAAGCTTCTCAAGAACTATGACATGAGTCTTCATTACTATCCAGGTAAGGCTAATGTCGTTGTTGATGCTCTTAGCAGGTTGTCCATGGGGAGTTTAGCTCGTGTGGATAAGGAGAGGCGGGAGTTAGCGAAGGATATTCACTGCCTGGCCAATCTTGGAGTTCGCCTTTTGGACTCCAAGAATGGTGGTGTTGGTACAGAAAGTGGTTTGGTCATCTCTTAGAGCAGAGATCAAGGAGAAGCAAATGCTAGATCCAGTCTTGATGAAAATCAAAGGTGATGTAGGTGGGCAAAAGGTAATAGTATTTGAGATTAGTGGTGATGGTACTAATAATGCTCGTACTGACATGACAAGTCAGATATTACAAAGAAACTTTGTTGGTCGTAAGGAGGTCTCTCGCCCTCCACCAATTCCAGCTTCTTCCAAAGAACATCCTATAGAAGAAATGAGTTCAACTTTTACACACCGACAGTGAAATCATTATTACAGCTAGATAAACTATTCATTTCATTGACGTTGTTAAGTCAGATATCACAAAGGAACTTTGCTGGTAGTATGGAGGTTTCTCGCCCTTCACCAATTCCATCTTCTTCCAACGAACATCCTACAGAAGAAGCGGGTTTAACTTTTACGCACTGACAGTGAAATCATTATTGCAGCTAGATAGCTATTCATTTCATTGACGTTGTTAAGTCAGATATCACAACGGAACTTTGCTGATCGTAAGAAGGTTTCTCGCCCTCCACTAATTCCATCTTCTTCCAACGAACATCCTACAGTAGAAGCGAGTTTAACTTTAACACATTGATAATAATATTATTATTGCAGCTAGCTAGATAGTTATTCATTCCATTGACTTTATTAATTTTTTAGTTTTTTTTCCTTTGAACTGCCTTGTTTGCAGTTTGAGTTAAAAGATAAATTCTTTAACTTTTCTTGTATTATAAAACATAATATAATCTTTATCTCGATAAACCCTAATATAAAGCAAGATTTTATATATGTTCGAAAGTATAAAAGTTATTTTATAAAATCAAGTCACTTATAAAAATTACTGGTAAATTTCTCTGGTAAGGCATTATTCCTGATACTTAATAAAAGTAATAACTAATTTACTATAATAAGTTAAACTACATTGATCATATAAAATACAATTAGTATACTTTAAATGTATATGACTTAAATCATAATTGCCTATTATTGTAGGTGAGTTAACTTTAATGTAATAAATTCATGAGATATTCACAAAATGAGATTTTTTTTTTTTGATAATTAAATACTTCAAGAAGATCTACAAAAGTCTCCTTTCATGGAGATTAAATCCAAATGTTTTTGCATTCGAGAAATACTCCATTAACGATCATCGAATTATGGAGAAAATTCATATCAAATCCTTCCTATTTTTGAAAAATACGCTACTAACGATCCTCGAATTACGGAGGAAATTCAAAGAGAAGAATCAAGAGGAACAGAACTGTACCCGCATATTTATCAATAACATTTTTATTTCTTCATTTTTTATTTGTGATTATGATTTCTTTTCTATCACATAAAGTTTGTTGCCACACTCATTTTATCATATTATATATTTGTCTAAGTTATTTAAGATAAATATCTTTTTTTGTTTATAAATGTATCGAACACTCACACACAAAAAAAAATACAAAATCCGCTTATTTTGGAATTTTTCCCTTCTAAGGAAGTTTGACAAAATTATTTTTTTCAATAGTGGAAATATCCTCCTCTTTTTCTTTCTATTTTTTATATGGTTTACCTCTTCTTTACATTTGACTATTTAAATTAATTAATTTACTACAAAGAATAACTAGACCAAAGTTTTCTAACGTGAAACATAATTTCAGAGTTCCTAAATAAATTAATGCCAACAATTAGGGGAAAGAAAAAAAAGTAGTTGACTTTTGAGAAAAAGAACAAAATTGTTGCTAATTTATTTTATTTCTTTTTTCCTCATTTATTAAACGAACGAAAAATTGCCTATATATGATTAATTAAGTTTATGTTTTATCTATTATCTTTGATTGTAATTAATTTTTAATTTATTTTTTTAAAGATTTATAGTGATTTTATCTATAATTGTAAGAAGTCACACTTAAATATACATTTTCATTTTCATATGACTAGAACATTTATTTTAATAATAATCTTTTTCTTGTATGACTTGTTATATATATATACACACACACGACTAATTAAGTTTATGCTTTGTCTTTGAATAAAACATAATTAACTTCTAATTTTTTAAAATATTTATAGATGATTTTATTTAAAATTGTAATAAGTCACTCAAATATACATTTTCATTTTCATAAAGTACATTTTTATAATAATAATCTTTTCTCTTGCATGACTTGTTCAATTTCAATTTATTATTTTCATAAACCCTAGAAGTCAATGGTCAAAATTTTTGACATGAAATTAAAATTTTTGAAAGTTTGAAGTCTTGCTTCATGACTATAGACTATTAATACCCCTAATGATTTAAGCTCCATTATATTCTCATTTCAACATTATCAAGAATGAAATCACAAAGTAACATTTTAGCTTCAATTATGTGTAAAAAAATTGATGGTATTATTATTTTTGCTTCTAATTTTATGCGTTCTGCAGAATAAAGCTGCTCGAATTTTTTCACGTACTAGCGAAAAAGGTCATGTTAACCGAAAGGTAAATGAACATCTTTTTTTACCATCTCTGCATTGAAATCTCGTTCGCCAACTCCCAATCCTGGCACGGGCTTATCCGATCCAAAAAGATTATGATGGGTTATTTTGGGCCGAGCCCATTTGGCCCATGAAATAACACTACCATGATCCATTAAATTTCTCAAACTTAACACGTATTGTATTGTATAGCTGCCTATAAAAATAATAAAGAATAATTGCAAAATGCGTATTTTGTGTATCTTATCATATTATATATACATAAAACTACATTCTTGATACAAAATAGTGAATGTTTTTTTCTATATTTGACTTGTGAATGCAATTATTTTGATCGGCCAGCCAAATATGTAGCTTACTCTTCGTTTCTATCTCATAATGTACTGATTTATTTTTAGTTTTATTTTTTATTTTACTATTTTACTGTAAAGTAGATATTAAATTAGCTTGATATTATTTCTTGTTATTTTTTTTCAATGTTATTTGTTCAAATAAAATGTAACGTTGGATGTAGTGAATGAAAAAATATAATGTGATTATAATCAATGTGAGTTGACAATTTAATGACGCAGAGTGTCATTTCTCCTTTTAAAATAGGGAAAAGATATCGTTTTCACCCTAAACTATACAAGAAAAGTCTAAGCCACACATAAACTATCTAAGTGATCTATTACACATCTAAAGTACTTAAAAGTGATATTTTTTAACCCCTAAATCTGACGTGAAAAAAACATAATTATTTAAATTAAAAAAGACGTGTCTAAATAAAAAAATAATGAAAAAAATAATTAAAAATTAAATATTTCCCTCCTCCAACCCCCAAACATCTTCTTCTTCACTACCCCACCCCAAAAATCCAACCCCACCCCAACCAACACATCTTCTTCATCACCCCCACCTCCAAACTCCAGCCCCACCCCCAAATAAGCAATTTCTTCTCCTCCACCTTCATTGAAACATCTTTTTCTTCATCACCTCTACCCAAAAAATTCAACCTCACCCCAACCAACACATCTTCTTCGTCACCCCACCCCCAAATAAATAATTTCTTCACACCCCATTCTCCATCTTCATCGAATCAATGTCAATTTCACCATGAACAAAATCAAATTGAATTTGCTATTTAAACGGGCAAATTTCAAAAAATTTTGTCACACTTCATCAAACACTTGACGAGAATGCCTTCCTAATCCCACTTCCTAAAACTAAAATCATCCACAAAATCCTCCTCCCTAACAACAAAGAAACATCAACTCTTGAATTTTGGATGATATCGAATTTGGAAAGCACGAACTCTTGTACCAATCTTCCTTTCTGGTTCTGAATGACCCTTCTTAAGTAAGTCAAGCAACATCAACGAAGGTTTTCTCAACGGAGGTTTCTTATTTTTCCGTCGTTGCTAAGGCTTTGTTGGCTACTGGTTCAGTTTCCTCCATTGCTGAGCTGCCAACTTTTTTTTGGCTTTGATTTTCTTGTTTTAATCCCTTCTTTTCTCTTTTGTGAGTGTGTGTTGTTAATTCATCCAAAAAAAATGAAGGTTTTTATGTGTTCATATATTTAAATTAAAAAGAAAAAAAATTATGAAAATATTAAATTTTTTATTTTTTTTTAATTATGCTGACGTGGCAGGAGCGTGTGCAACACCACACCACATGCAAGTGGTATAATACTTTACAGAGTGTAAAAAATAGCACTTTTCTATAATTTAGGTGTGTAATAGGTCACTTAGATAGTTTAGGTATGACTTACACTTTTCTTGTATAGTTTAGGGTGGAAACGATGTCTTTTTCCTTTAAAATATTAAAAAAATAATAATATAAACATAAGCCTTAACTTATCATACTTGCACAAATTCTCACCCATACAAAGTAATTACAAAATTTTTAACTAATTATGTATCTTCATTGGATGTTTCGGAGAGCTAATTATGGATCTCGACAAACCCAAATACAAAAAATTGTACGAAAGTTAATTATGTATCTTTATAAGGAAAAGATACATCTTCGTTGGATGTATTATGTATCTGGACAGACTCAAAATCGAAAAAAAATATATCGAGAGCTAATTGTGCATCCTTATAATGGAAAAAATGTATTTTCGTTAGATATATCCGAAGCTAATTATGTATCTTAATAAACCCAAAATTGGAATTTACTATTCTTGAGAAACAAATATATTAGTAATTAAATTATTTTTAGTTAGGCAGAAGCAGTAAAATATTTGTAGCTGAAAAAATAGGAAGTAATCAATTTTGATTAAAATTTGATATCAATCTTTGGCCGCTTTATTTTGTTAATTAATTCATTAATGTGGAATAAAAGGGATTTCAATGCCATATAAATTATTTTTTATGATAATGATTGTAAATGTTATATATACACACACATATATATATAGAGAATAAGTTTACTTTTGAAAAAACAAAACTCCATTTATGGAAAGGAATCAATATGAATTATAATTTTATTACTAATTTTACGATTCTTAAGCTACAAATTAATAATAGATTGTTTAAATTTATGAATATTTTGCTTTATTAGTAAATTTGAGTTATATTTTTCTGGAAATAAAAATAAAAATATTACCATAATTAATTTTACTTTTTCTGAAAAATAATATAAAATTTTTTCATATTTATATTTTGTTTTTTGAAATGTCACATTATTAGAACTCCGTCCTCTTTATATATACAACACCAACAACAAATACATATCCATTGTACTATCATAGTATTACGAATAAAATCACAAAATAGAATCATGATGATAGTAGTGTTTTTACTTTTTTTAAGCGCTACACAAAACGAATCTGCTCGAATTCTTTCACATAACAAGGAAAAGAAAGCTGATGAACATGTTTTGTTATCATCTCAGAAATGGCGTCAGTCCAAGCCATCAGCTCTCAGTGATGGCACTGGCAAAAATAGTAATGAAGCTGCTTGAGTTCTTTCACATAACTATGAAAAAGAAGTTAATCAACACGTTTTGTTATCATATCAGGAATGGCGCCAAACCAAGCCGCCAGCTCTTAATGGTGGCACTGACAAAAATAATAATGAAGTTGCTCGAGTTCTTTCACGTAACAATAGAAAAGAAGCTGATCAACACGTTTTGTTATCATCTCAGAAATGGCATCAGACCAAGCCGCCAGCTCCCAATGGTGGCACTGGCAAAAATAATAATGAAGCTGCTCGAGTTTTTTCACGTAACAATAGAAAAGAAGCTGAACATGAATCCTAATGTCCGTATGTATATGTGTGTATACTAGTGATGATAGACCATGCTAAGCTTCAATTTTTAAAATTATTATAAAAGCAGTGAAATAAATTGTTATTATTAAATAATTAAAGTTTTTAATTATTTTAATTTCTAATATTTTTTCTTTTATTCTATTGAAGTGATATACAAAAATTGCTATAAAAAATACTTGTAAAGATAATTTAAGTGAGCCTAATATAAGATGTCAGGTTAATTTAAAACATAAAGAGTTAAAGTAATTATTTTATGTCTATTTTACTTTTTTTTTTATCCAATTTATTAACTTTTTAATACTTAAATGATTTATAATTAGAGGTGATGTAGGAAATTATGGTTGACGCAGCTGAAGCAGACATGTTATAAATGTCTATTTTACTTATTTATTTTATTAATTTTCTAATACGAAAATGACATAAAATAATTAAGGGTGATATAGTAAAATTAGGGAGAAAATAGTGGTCGACAAGCATGTCGATCACTGAAACGAAAAGGTTGTTAAGAAAATTAAAATTTAATTTCCTTGTTTATATATTTTATGCTTCATTTAATTGTACCTAATAAAAACTGATATTTTAATCTCTCAGATCTATATCATAACTATATATTTAATTTTTTGTTTGAATCTAATTATTTAGATCTCAATAGGTGTACTACTTTCATATCTGTTTTTTACACAGATATTACTATTGCAAAGTACTTTATCCGATCATTTTAATTTTTAATTTTTTAATATATTTTATCCTTGTTATTAAATATTATTTATAATCTAATATTTAAATGACTTAATGACTATTTAGAATTGATATAATAAAATTACTATAAAAGTTACTTCTGAAAATTTTTTAAGTGAACCCCATATAAGTCATCAAATTAATTTAAAACATTAATGGTTAACTAATTAGAAGCGATATAATAAAATTACTATAAAAAGTATTTGTTGAAAAAACTTTAAGTGGACTCCATATAAGTCGTTCAGTTAATTTAAAACATCAAGTGTTAACTTATAATTTTTTGTCTATTTTATTTTTTTAATGAAAAATTATTAATTTTCTAATGCTTAGATGATCTATAATAATTAATTAGGTGTGATATGGTAAAATCACGATTGAAATAGCTAAAAGTCACGACCCAGACTAACGGACCGTGCGGGCACCTATGCTATTCTAAGTAACTAGGAGAATCCTTATTATCCAACTAAAAATTCGCGGTAGACTTCTGTTTTAAGGAAATATAAAGTAAATTAAATACTAAAAAATAAAATTTTTCAAAAACTTCTTACAGATGTCCTTCACCATCCCAAGACTTATGTAGACATGTACAAGAGCGACCTATTATAACATAGACTGACAATGAAATAAATAATACAAGGACTCTAACATCTGTCAGGAAGAAAGTGCAAAAGTTAGTGTTAAATAGCGTCATCCATCTAGTAACTGTAAACTAACCTACATTCAGTCTACACCCCAATAAGAAATATAGAAGAGTAGGGTCAGTACAACCATACGTACTGGTAGGCATCATTGACCGATCGTGTCAGTTCATATAATCATAAAATAGAATTAAGGAAAATAAATCATGACATCTTGAATGGAATATAATTCAACCAAGGCTGTAATAACATTATTACTTTAGCTATATAAGTTACATCGTCCAATTACTCTTCCAACTCCATCAGTATTATATTTACTACTAACATACTCTAACCTCATTATTTGCACAATCAACTACAATCCAATGCTAATACATCACTATTTCTCTTTATTCACCTTATCTTTTTCATTACTCATATTCACAGGAACAAATCCGTAATCATAAACCACCCACACTAAACTCTTGGACTAACAACCCAATGCTCTCATATAATATTAAAGAATGATAACTATCTATTATGGTAAGTTACGATTAAAACACGTATAAATGAAGCAAGTCAACCAACATATAAGTACAAAGTTTCACTTTTTCAACTACATATCATATAATCAAATACCTAATGAATTAACAATACAACAATAACAGATCAAACAGTGTTAAAAAATAAGTCACATAACCATCAAGAGTATCAACCATATGGTAAACATCCACAAACCCAACACAAATATGTACACACGTGCTATGAGACTTAATTTTGCCCAAATAGTCATGAACTACAGGGAACAATCTATATTCATGTACCGTACCGGTGTGGTACCCTATCCACCATATACATATCTGTACCAGCGTGGTACCCGATCCATCATATACATATTCATACCGGCGAGTTATCCGATCCAACATATACATATCCATTTCAGCGTAGTACCCGATCCAATATATACATATCCGTACCGGCGTGGTACCCGATCCAACATATACATATCCATACCGGCGTGGTACCTGATCCATCATATACATATCCGTATCGTCATGGTACCCGATCCAATATATACTTATCTGTACCGGCGTGGTACCTGATCCATCATAAACATATTCATACTGGCGTGGTACCCGATCCAACATAAACAAGTAATATCAATATCAAATTTGCACTTCCTCACAGCATAAACACGATGCACCAAGTTTACAAGTACACTTAAAGTCATGAGATAATTCCATCAAGTAAATTTTAATAATCATTTATACACGCATCAACAATCTAAACATCAACAATTTCAAGCATGTACGAATACCAATCAATAAATCATAACGACCGAAGGGTATTCACAGGTTTAGTTTGGTACATACGCACAACGCTATTATGTACACATAATTGAGACCATACTATTATAGTGAGCCCAAACATTATGGTGTACCTGTCCTTGTGGTATCATTTGCATTTGAAGTTAGCTGGAATGTCAGGTACTGGTTCCTCTGACTCGAGCCAATATATGACACATATGGCCTGCGGACAGACCCTCACAGTGAGCCCCTAAAGAGGGGCGTACCCTGCAGCAAACTGCGATATAGTAACAAAACATACATAAATATGAGGCAACATTGCCATACATTTGATATAGACCGTCTTCGGTAGGCCATATTATGATCATTTATATTTGAGATAGGCATAGGGCATCACCTAGGCAAATTTCTAGGTGCCTTATAATGGATAATAACTCTTATTACATCATTTATATTTGAGATAGGCATAGGGCATCACCTAGGCAAATTTCTAGGTGCCTTATAATGGATAATAACTCTTATTACACACGTATAAACTAATAAGGTTGTTTAAATGGTTCTTACCATAGTTTATGATAATTTAGGTCCATAATTGTCCGTCCTTAATACATGGACTATGATATACCTATTAGGCTAGTGTGTTGGTCGTCGTTTCATATTGTATATCCATTATTACCATGCTCATAAGTCTTTCATCTTCATTTTGATATTTGATTCATATCAGTATCCATACTTATTATTTGATAAATTGTCTACTTTACATACAAGTACATGTTTTATATGTTTTGACGTCCCTTTGTTCAGGGCACTATATTTCCCTAAATACAGGATCGGGTATGCCGATAAGCGGGCTTCTATACTGGGCACTTGTCCTATATTTTGCAAAGAAATTGGTGAGCTATCCTCTCATCTGAAGTTAATAGATGTCTAATACCTATGTTTGTAGTCATAGTTTGGATATGTTAGGGGCCCTGTCCTGACCATATTTCATTGTACAACTACAAATTTTATTAGAGGATTAGTAGACAACTGTAACTTATCACATGTAGTTATAGTTTTACTTGTCTAGATGAGTTGACTTCAATGGGATAGAATTGTATATACATAGGCCCTCATTATTGTTCAGGAATAGTAACTTTTTCGTTTGGTGTACATATCAGTTGTACAACACATATTTATATGGTTCCTGGCCGTTCTACCTAGGTTAAGGGGTGTGACAAAAGTGGTATCAGAGCCTTAGGTTTAGGTGTCCTAGGGAGTCTACGAAGCTGTGTCGAGTAGAGTCTCAATTATGGATGTGTTGTGCACCACATTTATAATAGAGGAGTTGTTTGGGCATTTAGGAATTCTGAACTTATTTCATGATCTATATCGTGCAACAGAGCCAAGTCATAAGAAATTATGTCCAATTCATACTACGCTTAATAGTCATATGTCATGTAACTTTCGAAAGGGACCTCAGACTAGTCCAAGAGCTAATGTTATCATTCCTAAACAGGATAGCTCTAGAAATTAACTTTAAATCGTCAGTCACCTAGATACTTTAGTTTGAGCGCAAGATAGCTCCAATAATCTAACTATTTTGATTCATTGTTTCTTTTAAAAGAAATATCTGCAGAGGTTCCTGAACCTTCTGTTATTTTCCTTCTACGGATACAAGAATCTATATACTAGAAACAACCACTTCAACTAGTTCAAGTTTAAGAACAAGAACCCAATGAAGTACAGAAAATACCCTCTACCCAAGATCAGTGATCTTTATAAGAGGTATATTTTATTTTTAGAAATAAAGATAAAACATAAATGGCCAAGTTGCCCGAATTCACAGACTTTCCTTAAGGAAATAATTCCCCTCACTGTACCCGAGGTTGCGGAATTTTCCTCCCAGGATAAAATGGCCAAACAAACCAACTGTAGCGGTACCTCAAACAATTAGAATATCATCGAACTCACTGAACGTTTTGAATGATCACACAGAATATTTTTAAGGCAAGAAGAGTATTTTTATTCTGAAATTTTCGTTCATATCAAAACCTGTGAATGAAACCAGGTTTATATAGCCATAACATACCTCTTTGAAGAGCTAGCAGTGGTTCAATTTAGAGGTGTGACTTTTTTGAAAATGCATGTCTGTTTACCCAAAATAGTGCAGTATTTTTGCTGAAACAGTATACCGTTTCATGAAACAGTGCACCAGTTCAAAATAGTGTATCACTTCGTTGAAGAATTGCATCTGTTTGAACCAATGTATTAGTTCTGAAAACATTGTTTTGAAAATCTACATCAGTTCAGTCGAAACATTGCATCTGTTACTGTTACTGCATGCATATAAATAGAGTATTAAACACATAGATCAAATTTTATCAAATAAAGTTTATCCAAAAAGATAAATCTCATCGATCTATCATTTGATAAATCCAAATCCAAATCCAAATCCAAAGCCGAAGCCGAAGCCGAGCCGAGCGAGCGACGACGACGGCATGAGACATCTCTTATTTCTTGCCTCACTTATCATATGGAGTAAGTGTTCTTGATTATAAAATCTCCAAGTTATCTTCTTCCACCAATGTGGAAGAAAAAGTAAACTTTTCAATTTGAGAGTACACTTTTTATTTTAGTTTCTCTTTCCCTCCACTATTATACTCTCCATTTTTTCATTCACAATTCTTTCATATACTATGAACCCAACAATCCCCCACATGAATGGGGAATGGATATTTTTTCATAAAAGTTTTACGAACAAGTATGTGATCATCAAGCAAAGACTGATTGCATCTGGATAAGTGAGTTTCCCTTTGAACTTTTCGTAGTGAACATGCATCGCATACACTTGGTCAATCGGTAGATTTGATATCTATGAATCGTCGAGCTTTAATGTACACCTAGATAATACATGTCACACAATCAACTTTTTAACATTTATGGTTCTCACGGTTTTGTTCTTTTCAGCCATGAACACGTCCCGGTTTCATAAGAGCTTAGCAAATAGACCTTTACTAACATTCTCCTTGAAGCGGCTTCTACTTCACCCTCACATAGGTGATTTCTAAATGTTCAATCCTATATATTAAACTATTTGGTCAAATATGCCAAATTTAGATAATCATTAAAAGACTTTTCACCTTAAGTCTTATCCTTGTTTACTATACATTGTCTACATCATGAGAATGGGTTGGGTAATTGACAATGTTGAACCGGTCAGACACAACTTTGTTTGATCTCCTTGAACCTAGCTCTTGGAATCTCCAGTCTGCTAGGTAGAGTTACCGCCATGCTGACTTGTCCTAGGCCTTAAACCCATTCTTTTGGATGTCCTTTCCATTCCTTCTTTAGATAGGCCTTTTGTAAGTGGATCCGACACATTATCCTTTGACTTTACATAGTCAACAGTGATAATTCCACTAGAGAGAAGTTCCCTAATGGTATTATATCTTCGTCATATGTGACGAGATTTACCATTATGCATCATGCTCTCTACCCTATCTATAGCTGATTGGCTATCATAGTGTATACATACTAGTGCCACTGGCTTGGGCTAATACGAAATATCTTCTAAAAAATTCCGAAGCCATTCTGCTTCTTCACCGGCTTTATCTAATGCGATAAATTCAGATTCCATTGTAGAGCGAGCAATATAAGTCTGTTTGGATAATTTCCAAGAGACTGCTCCTCCACCGATAGTAAAGATATATCCACTTGTGGATTTTACTTCGTTCGATCTAGTGATCCAATTTGCATCACTATATCCTTCAAGTATCGTAGGATATTTATTATAATGCAAAGCATAATCTTGAGTGTATTTAAGATACCCCAAAACTCTTTTCAATGTCATCTAATGAGTTTTGTTGGGATTACTCGTGTACCAACTCAATTTACTGATAGCTCATGCTATGTATGATCGTGTACAGTTCATTATATACATTAAACATCCCCATACTCTCGCGTATTCCAATTGTGAGTCACTTTCACCTTTATTCTTTCGAAGTGCAAAGCTCGCATCCAATGAAGTCTTGGCAATATCAAATTCCACATACTTCAATTTATCAAGTACCTTTTTGATATAATAAGTTTGTGACAATGTCAACCCTTGTGGAGTTCTATAGATTCTTATACCTAAGATCATATCCGCAACTCCAAGGTCTTTCATATTAAACTTGCTCTCGAGCATTCGTTTTGTTGAATTTATGTCAGAAATATCTCTACTGATTATTAACATATCATCCATATATAAACAAACAATGACTTGGTGATTTCCAGTGTCTTTAATATAAACACATTTATCACATTCATTTATTTTGAATCCGTTTGCCAACATGGTTTGGTCAAACTTCGCATGCCATTGTTTAGGTGCTTGCTTTAGTCCATACAATGACTTAATAAGCTTACACACCTTGTTTTCCTTTCCTGGAACCATAAAACCCACAGGTTATTTCATGTATATTTCTTCCTCCAATTCTCCATTTAGAAAAGTGGTTTTCACATTCATTTAATGGATTTCAAGACTATATACCACAGCCAAGGCAATTAACATTTGAATCGATGTTGTCCTTGTTACTGGCGAGTATGTATCAAAGTAATCTTGGCCTTCTTTTTGTTTGAAGCCTTTTACTACAAGTCTTGCCTTGTATTTGTCAATAGTTCCATCTGCTTTCATTTTTCTTTTGAAGATCCATTTAGAACCTAAAGGTTTATTTCCGAAAGGAAGATCAACCAATTCCCATGTATGGTTGCTTAAGATTGAATCAATCTCACTATTGACTGCCTCTTTCTAAAAGAATGAGTCTGACAACGACATCGCTTCTTTAAACGTTTGAGGCTCATTTTCTAAGAGAAATGTTACAAAATTCCATCCAAACGAAGTTGACGTTCTTTGACGTGTACTACGTCTTGAATTTTATTTATTATGTACATTCTCACTTGGTTCATCTCGAGGTCCTTTAGATCCTCCACTAGATTGTTCATGTCTAAGTTTATATGGGTAAATGTTTTCAAAGAATTCAGCATTATCTGATTCAATTACCGTATTTTTGTTTATATCCGGATGTTCGGATTTATGAACCAAAAACCGACATGCTTTACTACTTTTAGCATATCCTATGAACACGCAGTCCATCGTCTTAGGTCCTATCTTAACCCTTTTAGGCACAGAAATTTGGACCTTTGCTAGACACCCCCACACTTTAAAATATTTCAAGTTGGGTTTTCTTCCTTTCCACTTTTCATAAGGAATTGATTGTGTCTTACTATGGGGAACTCTATTGAGTATACGGTTGGCCGTAAGGATAGCCTCCCCCCACAAGTTTTGCGGTAAACCAGAACTTATAAGTAAGGTATTCATTATTTCCTTCAAAGTTTGATTTTTCCTTTCCGTAATTCCATTAGATTGAGGTGAATATGGGGACGTATTTTGATGGATGATTCCATTCTCTACACATATTTGTGCAAAGGGAGATTCATATTCTCCGCTCCTATCACTTCTTATCATTTTGATCTTTTTGTCTAACTAATTTTCAACTTCAATTTTATATTGCCTAAACACATCTATTGCTTCATCCTTACTATTTAGCAAGTAGACATAATAGTATCTAGTGCAATCGTCAATAAAAGTTATAAATTACTTTTTCCCACCACGTGATGGTGTTGACTTCATATCATAAATGTCAGTGTGTATTAAGTCTAAGGGATTGGAATTTCTTTCAACGGACTTATAAGGATGCTTTGCATACTTTGATTCGACACACGTTTGACACTTTGATTTATTGCACTCAAAGTTTGGCAAAACTTCTAAGTTAATCAGTTTTCATAACGTTTTGTAATTAACATGGCTTAAACGTTCATGCCATAAATTATAAGACTCAAGAAATAAGAAGAATTTAAACTTTTATTTATTTCAACAGTCATTACATTCATCTTATAAAGGCCCTCGGTGAGATAGCCTTTTCCTACATACATTTCTCCTTTGCTAATTATAATTTTTTCAGAAGCGGTTACACATTTGAATCCGTTCTTGTCTAGAAGTGAAACCGAAATTAAATTCCTACGTAACTCCGAAATATACAAGACGTTGTTAAGTGTCAAGACCTTTCCTGAAGTCATTTTTAAGCATATTTTTCCTATTCCTTCTACCTTAGCAGTAGCGGAGTTAGCCATGTAGATCATTTCTTCTACTTGAGCCAGAGCAAATGACGAAAACAACTCTTTGTTGGCACATATATGGCGGGTAGCACCAGAATCCATCCACCATTCACGAGGATTTCCCACCAAGTTGCATTCTGAGAACATAGCACACAAATCATCATATTCTTTGTTGGATTCAATCGTATTTGCTTGATCCTTTTTCTTGTGTTTCTTTGGGGTACGACAATCTGTGGACTTGTGGCCAATCTTGCCATAATTGAAACATTTTTTCTTGAATTTCTTCTTGGGTAAATGGCTTCCTTGTTCAACTTTCTTCCTTTTCTTAGAATTATTTTGATCATCTTCTACAATATGTGCTCCATTAATTGTAGAATTCCCTTTTGACCTTCTCTCGGCAGCCTTATTATCCTCTTCAATATGCAGTCGGACAATAAGATCTTCAACAGTCATTTCCTTGCGTTTATGCTTCAAGTAGTTTTTGAAGTCTTTCCACAAAGGTGGTAGCTTCTCAACTATTACTTCTACTTGAAATGCATCATTCACAATCAAACCTACAAAACAGTTTATGTGAGTATTAAGAACATTTTTAATTTGTTCAACTAAGGTATTTTTCAAAGATATATCTTCTGCTAGGAATCATGTATGATGACTTGCAACTCCTGTACTTGAGAGATAACTGATTTGCTATCTATCATTTTAAAGTTCAGGAACCGTGCACAAGGAATTTCTTAATTCCCGCATCCTCTATTTTATATTTTCATTCAAGTGTCTCCCACGATTCCTTCGAGGTCTTAGTTCCACTGTAAACATTGTAGAGGTTGTCTTGGAGACCACTCAGAATATAATTCCTGCAAAGAAAGTTTGAATGTTTTCAAGCTTCTACAATTACAAAATGCTCTTTGTCCGAGGTTTCCTCGGGCACCTCAGGAGCGTCTTCGCTAGTGAACCGTTGCAGAGACAAAGTGATGAGGTAAAAGAACATCTTTTGCTGTCATCGCTTAAAGTCAATGCCCGTAAATTTGTCGGGCTTCTCCGCTGGTGTCATTGTAGGCGAAGCATTTGTGTGACTTGATGTGGCAATATTAGTTACCCCCACAGACGTTGCCGCATCTTGCATTTGACTTTCGCTTGTCATTTTTCCTGTTACCACAAGCCAAAAAAATTTAGTATTTTCAGAATACTACTTATAAAGTTAAATAACTTTTAAACTTTTCTTTTTGTTTCTAGTTAAAGATGAAGTTTTTATAACTTCAAATCACCAACCGAGTGAACTTTAACTTGTGATGAAGATTTTATGTCTTCTAATCACTAGTTAAATTCAAGCGGAGTAGAAAGCTTAAAACTTTAATCTCCAAAAATAAGTAATACAGATTATGTAAAGTTTATTTCCTTAAGATTGTTATTTTCCTTCTATGGATACAAGAATCTATATACTAGAAACAACTAGTTCAAGTTTAAGAACAAGAACACAATAAAGTACAGAAAATACCCTCTACCCAAGATCAAAGTGATCTTTATAAGAGGTGTATTTTATTTTCAGAAATAAAGATGAAACAGAAATGGCCAAGTCACCCAAATTCACGGACTTTCCTTAAGGAAATAATTCCCCTCACTGTACCCGAGGTTGTGGAATTTTCCTCCCAGGATAAAATGGTCAAACAAACCGACTGTAGTGGTACCTTAAACAATTGGAATATCTTCGAATTCACTGAACATTTTGAGTGATCACACAGAATATTTTTAAGGCAAGAAGAGTGTTTTTTTCTGAAATTTTCGTTCATATCAAAACCTGTGAATGAAACTAGGTTTATATAGCCATAACATGCCTCTTGGAAGAGGTGACAATGGTTCAATTTAGAGGTGTGACTTTTCTGAAAATGCATGTCTGTTTACCCAAAACAGTGCAGTATTTTTGCTGAAACAGTATACCATTTCACGGAACAGTGCACCAATTCAAAATAGTGCATCACTTCATTGAAGAATTGCATCTGTTCGAACCAATGTATTAGTTCTGAAAACATTGTTTCAAAAATCTGCATCAGTTCAGTCGAAATAAAAACAATGCATCAATTCAGTCGAAACATTCATCTGTTACTGTTACTGCATGCATATAAATGGAGTATTAAACACATAGAAAAATTTCCTGCGTTTTTGTCATTGATCAGATTTCATCAAATAAAGTTTATCCAAAAAGATAAATCTCATCGATCGATTATTTTCTAAATCTAAATTTGAAGCAGAGCAAGCGACGACGATGGGGCGAGGCATCTCTTATTTCTTGCCTCACTTATCATGTGGAGTAAGTGTTCTTGATTATAAAAACTTTCAAGTTCTCTTCTTCCACCAATGTGGGAGAGTACACTTTCCATTTTAGTGTCTCCTTCCTTCCACCATTTTACTCTCCATTTTTCCATTCACATTTCTTTCATACTATATGAACCCAACACCTTCTACCGTTATAGTTGCATTTGTATTACCCCATGGCTCGTCTTAGTAGGACTAAGGGGGGATAGCTTCTTGGATTATTTGGTTGAGTCATTTATATTATATATAGATGAGAAATGGCATATTCCGATATGATATACCTTTTATAGAAGAATTCAGTTGACTTACTAATTTGAAAGCTTCGTCGTGTGATTCTTTCATTATTCATATTAAGGTCTATGAATGTCACGCCTTAAATCCTATTGGGGCGGACTGGCACCCGTAATCGAGGAGGTCCGGGAGAACCATCTCATAACCTTATACTTTCCATACATACCTCTATGACAATCTGAAATTCGGACAGCATCATGTCGTATATAAAAGGAAATAATCACCTGTATAAGCTCGATCACACATATATATGTATATACAATACTTGGCCATTGGAGCCATCACGTCTATTAACAAAACACCACCTTGACTGTACATTAGGTATACAAAGCCTCTAGACAATACACAGAGTTTAACTAAGGTCGGGACACACCCCACCATATAACTAACTTCTATACAATACCAAAAGTGACTAGATATGACACGGAAAGCCCCGAAGCAAACTGGAGCTCACCAAAAGCAGTTGGATATCCTGGCTCCTACTTGTGCGGTGTATGAGCTAAGGTACCTGTGCCTGCAGCATGAAATGCAGGTCCCCCGTAGGGGACGTCAGTACGAAATATGTACTGAGTATGTAAAGCTGTAGATAATCACATATGATCTAGGAGCTCAATAGAAATCAGAAACAAGTGAATAAATCGTAATAGGAGTGGACCACACTTACTAGAACTTGTGACAACCTGTACATTGTATTTATTCAATCACTTTACCTTCGTTCTTATCATCTTTGTAATCATTACTGTACTGTACTGTACTGTGACCATTAGGCTGCCTCCAGTACATATCAACTGGGATTGACCCATGCTAGGCTTATGCCTCTGGGATACTACCCATAAACACATAACTAGGGATCGACCCATGATAGGCTTATGCCCCTGGGATACCACCCGATAAAAGAGAACTTCCATCACTTAGTTCAATTAATCTTTGAGATTGTTATTTCGGTCGCCACCACATTTTTGATACTTTGAAACAATGATACATCAATAAGAGACATATAAATAGACCATCAATGCAATAACAATGAAGTAAGAACTCATTGGCACATCAATAAAGTGTTTTGGAGTCATCAATGTCATAACAATGAAGTAGGAACTTATTGGTATATCAATGAAACGTTTTGGAGTCATTAATAGCACATGGATCTTGTTTGAGTAACCGAATACCTTCTGACATTCATTAGTGCAATAAATATGTAAGATTTGGAAAACAAGTAAGTATTGAAATGTCTTGACATCTTGTAGGGTGGAAACAAGTTCATTGGTAACGTAGGACATCATACAAAATCATTATGGATCACATGTTACTGAATAACTTTGGAAACTTTCTTAATAGAACAATTGTTCACTTTCATGCCAAAGATATGGTATAGAGTATGCTTTACATACCTGACTGTCAACCTTCAATACTAGTCCCAAATGGACTTCTCGTCTTTTCGGATTACTTATCTACAATGAACATATATAGCAATCTATTATTAGCGACCAAACATTACAATTCAATTATTTGAATTCACCAAACTAGTGGTTAAGTAGTAAGCCTTAATTACACCATAAAGGGTGTCACTTTAACCTTCTTATACTCCAATTACATTCACATGCCATGCATATTCATACAACATCCTCCAATATCAAGTTTGGATTCATTTATCCTTCCAACCAATCCATTAAATCAAATTGAGCCATAGACATATATAATCATCAATTCAATAGTATATCACCATATCCACCTTCCATAAATCAATTACCATATCCACCTTCCATAACCCAATTAACATATCCACCTTCCACAATTCAATACAACCAAACCATGCAAAATAGTCCATAACCCTATTTCCATCACCTTTCAATAACAACCAATACATATAATCCTCTATCACACATATACATATGGAAGAGAACAAAGGCAAACAATATTCATACCTTAGAATTCACCTCTTGATTATGCAATCCTGTTTGCACAAATAATAGGTGTCGTTCGAAGCTCTCGAGATGACAAACGCAGTTATCGGATTACTTTGGAATTTCTACGGTTGAATCAAAAGTAATTTAAAGGTCAAATTTGGCTAGGGTTTGTTCTTTCTCAATGATTGATGATGAAAATAAGTTTTTAAACTCATATATATGTATATGTACACATATTCCCTTCCATAATATCATAGGGAATGACCAAAGTGTCTTTAAAATTTAAATAATGTCAAATCTGTCCTTTGATGGACTGTTTTGATAAGCTAAAGTAGATCGACCATAACTCTTTGCTCCGATATCGGATTTGGGTGAAATTGGTATCGTTGGAAAGATAATTCAAAGGGATTTATTTCATATAAAGTAGGCCACCCAGTTCGTCCTGTACAAGGAGTTATGATCGTTTGAAGTTGACCCTAAAAATCTGTTTTGAGAGGCTGAAGTAAAACGAGTATAACTCCTTACTCAGACGTTGGATTTGGATGAAACCAATTGCATTGGAAAGAATACTCAAAGATCTTTCTTTTCATAGGTCGCAGCTCTCCCAGTTTATTATATTAAGGGTGTTATGATCGTTCAAAGTTGACCCAAAAAATTGGCTGGCCTCAGTAGTTTGTGTGCAGGAAATTTTCCTGCACATTTACTATTCCCAAATATCCCGGCCACCGTTTTATAGTTTTGAACGTGCTCGATTATATCCGAAACCTATCCGTTATTGGAAATCTTTATATCGTAGGAAAGCTTATTCAATAACCTTCGTATGGAACCATCGACGGGCAAATTCCGATATAAATAAAATAAAATAAAATAAATTCCATATAAATAAGACCAATACACGTACTTGAATACGCCAATACACGTACTTGAATACGGGTGTTACAATGAAGGATGTTCTATATTAGTATTATTATTATTCTTTGGTGATGTACTTACAAGCTTTAATATAAGGTATACGTTATAAATTGAAGCGACCGAATAAACTCCTTGTAAGCTGAAGATATGACAGTAGTTTGGACGGCCAGATAAATATGTCCCACCAGCATTAATCATATGTATTCTCTGTTGGCCAACATGGGCTAGGCAATTTATAAGACTTCACCCTAGGTAAGTATATAAGATGATTTCCATATAATGGTGCACTTGATTATCTCTATTAGGCAATGACCTGTATGAGTCCTCCTATGAATAGGAAGCTCGGGGATAAGTGTTTTAATAATATATTATATAGGTAAGGATGTGTCCAATTGTGATGTATATCTAGTTGAAGGAAAAAGACTAGTATGCGATCAAATAAGGTTGAGTAGAGGGATTTTGAGGAGTTAGACATGAGCTAGGTGTATAAGATGTTTGTGAAGTAGAAGAAGACTTAGTATTGATAGACTACTGGTAATAAGACAATTGTTACAATTAAGGTGTAGAATAATGTCATTGGAATCACTCAAAGTATGCACATAGAGTAGAACTTCTAGAGGGATGATTCTCTGATCTAAGTAGCAAGAGGTGTCATGTTACAAAAACTAGTGCTAGCATTAAAGTAAGTTTTGGTACCCAGAATTTTTTATCTCATCTGAAAAAAAAAAAGAAGAGAAGAGTGCTAAGAATGTCATAAGACATATTAATGAACTTATTGGATTACTTAAGTAAGGGATGGCATAAGATTACACTATTATGAATCTATATATAAATATGTTAAAGCTTATTTGCTTATAGAGTTATTTGTACACAAGTCTCAAAGCCTAATTATTTACGTGTTGTTCATCTCTGTAAGCTTACTACTCTATAAGTCTTCGACCCTTTTAAGGGTTAAATTATCCACATGTTTATTTATATTGTAGATCCATTACTTATAGCCTGAGTTATATTGATTATGGTCTATATGATAAGTATATTCAAGGTCATTTTTCCATACACTACATGCTACATGTACCATTTGTTTATATATTATACATTTTGTAAGGACTCTGCTTATATGCTATATGTTTTATAAAGAGTCGATCCACATGTTATATATATGTTTCACAAATTAATTGTACAATTCCATTCAATGATTGCAGTGGATAAATATTTTGAAAGAGTTCAGCATTATCTGATTCAATTACCGTAATATAAATAGCGCCTCCTTTTTACTGGAAAGAAAAACATTTTCCCTCGTTTTATTTTTATTTTCCCAAAAGCCAAAACCAATGGAGCCATCTCTCTCTTATTCCCCCCCCCCCCCCCCCCCCAAAAAAAAAATAAAATAATTCACTCTCAGCTCCCTTCCTAACCCTCAACCATGGTGGAACAGGTTCCTCTCTTCCTATCACCCTTGACATTGTGATTTCCTACATATAAATCTGATGAATTTTTTTTGTGAAACACATATATAACATAATTAATTACATTTTTTTGGATTTTTTATTGGCTCAAAAGTAATTAGTACAATTCCATTCAACGATTGCAATGGATATTGACTAAATAATTATATGCTAACTGGTAAGTTGAGCGTCAATGGATGGTTAGAGGAAGCAGGTTTGGAGAGAAAAGAAGAAAAGAGGAAGAGGGGAAATTAGTTAGGACTTAGGAATATATGAGATTTCACAATGCCTAAATCAGTTGCAACTGCCCTGTACAAATAATGAATAGGACTCATCTCAGCCACACGATTCAGTTATAGTAACGAAACATAAGCAAATATGCTCTTCAAGCTCTTTCAACTGCTCCATGAAGCAGTTTTTGTTAATACTCTAATCCCTTATTGCCTCCTTCAACATTTTTACTTTATAAGATCATGGATTTTTACTTTTATGGATATTTTGTCTTTCGTGGTTAATATCAAGATCATGGTTGAGCTTTTTGTGTTCTTGTTAGACATTGTGATTAGTATCTTCATATAACTGTTAAAAAAATGTGACGAGTATCTTTATAAGCATGTCCTCTGAATTCACCTAGTTCTTAGTTATGGAGTGCAGTTATAATCTCTTGGCGTCTTATTTGGCTTTGTGTCATATATCTATTACATGTAATAAACCCGAGCTAGCTTCTACCAGTTGGTTCTTCTTGCTGTTGATTCTAAAATCAATTTTGACTACTGGAGGTGATCTTTGTATTTGGGCCTTTACTTTTGGGCTAAGTTGCTTAGACTCTTCAAAATATCCATGGGTGCGTGTAGATATTGCATTCTTATCAGTTTCCTCTGATAATCGGTTTCATTTTGCCAAAAATACATCGTATGCTGCTTTTCATGACGAGGAATAGGGAGTTCCAGTCCATGATGACAAGTACGTAACTCCCTACGTTATATTTTCTTTTTCTTTTGCGCTATGTTGCTCGCATTGCTCAAAATATCGATGGGTGCGTGTCAGATACTCCAGAAGTAGCGGATCTTAGAGAATCTGATTCGGGTGTGGCAACAATATTGAAGAGTCCGAGCAACATAACTTTTGCCGGTTGCAATAAATAATGCAATTAAATGTGATGGTCTTCTTAGTTTGTGTTACTTCTATTTTCAGGAAGCTCTTTGAACTTCTCAGTCTATGCGCTGCATCAGCTGAACTCTCATGGCCAACAATTCTCAGTAAAAGACATATGTTTAGGTACATTAAGCTCAGCACCAATGCTCTGGAGTATCAGAAAACGGGTTATCATTTCATATCTGGTTGAACTATTTGTTATGCAGAGAAGTCTTTCAAAATTTTGACTCGGTTGCAGTCTCAAAACTAAATGAGAAGAAGATAGCACCACCAGGAAGTCCTGCAGCACTCTTTTGTCAGAGGTAAAGCTGCGGGCGGTTATTGAAAATGCACGCCAAACTTGTAAGGTACGTGCAAGTCTATTCTTGAGTTGTCCTTGTACGGCGGCTAGTACAACTAGGAGAAATTGTATTGGTTAGGATAAAAAATTCTGTTGGACCTTCAACTTTTCACAAGTCAAAATGTCGGTTCTTAGATGTTCCACCAAGATAGCTGTCTACTTTACATAAAGTAAAAGGAGATTATTGGACCTTATTTAGGTAAATGAAAGAAGATAGCAATGGGAAATTGCTTCTTAGCCACATTTTATTTCAAGCTCAAAATTTTTTTGGGTTAATTGGTCCTCATTTATTGTATCTAAGACCTTATCCGAGCAGAAAGTCTTGTTGTTGCTAATTTTGTTTCCTTGGAAACTGATGGTTTCTGTACCGGGTGCAAAATTTTCAAAATATTCGGCCGCTACATGTGGTATTGTTTTAAAGTCAGAAACTACAGATATGATGTGCTTATGAAATATAAAGCATTAGTTGGGGGCTTTAATGGGTGTCTCGTTCTAGAAAGTAGGCATATTAAATGTCAAAAGAGCTTCTGAAACAGAACTTTATAAGAATGCACCTAAGATCTAATATAACAACAACAAATCCAGTGTATTCCCACAAAGTGGGGTCTGGGGAGCGTAAAATGTATGCAATCCATACCGCTACTTCTGAAGAAGTAGAGAGGCTGTTTCCGATAGACCCCTGGCTCAATATAAAGGTGATGATGAATCGTTAGAAATTTTGGGTAGCTAACATAGCACCAGTGAGGAAAAGATTATTGACAATGAGAAGAGAGATGGTGGTTTTGGCAGTGAGGACTTGACAAGGGAATTTGATGCTTTAGGAGTCATGGAAGAGGAAAATGAGGAAAGTTCAGTTCAGAGGGTCACACGTAGTCCATGTCACACATAGTTCAGAGGGTCACTCGTGCGTAGATTTAGCTACGCACGAGTAATAGGGGCTTATAGCATATTCGGGGACGATGTGGATTCCAAGTTACGTTATCTCATCGAAACCAACAATGGCAGCAGACGTTAAGGAAAAGCAACTGAATGGTGAAAAACCAAGAATGATTTGCAATGAGATATAGTAGTTTATCTAGAACTAATAACTGTATCTCCTCTCTGAAACCTCGAACACATTTTTTTCAGTCTTAGATCTACCACTGGTGTGTTTCGGGTTAGCGTTAGAGCTTTGATTTTCTTTCTCTGCTTCTACTTACTGTTGAATGTTTGCATCTTCTAATAATCAGTGTGTAGTATTTTAGTGTTCTACAGACAATAGATTCTGAGCTTAAAAAAAAAGTAAGTATTTACTGGTTATTTTTTACTGGTCAGTTTATAGTAAACCATGTGATTATTTGACTCATTAAAGTTTCCCCAGCTCAAAAGGCCTCTATTCTTAGGAGAGCAAATTGACTGGCTAGTTATCTAAACTTAAAACTATAGTCTTTATTTTGCTAGTGTTTGACCATTTTTCTTTTTAAGTGATTTTGTTGTGATCTTTGGTTAGTTATTCCTTGTTTATTTGTACAGCTAGTTTTATGTCTCTTCTGCCTATTAGTACAGCTAGTTATTCCTTTGAAGTTTGAAGATGATACTGCCGAAATATAAAAGAAAGTCCAGCATGTATCTACTGCTAATGTCACCACCAGCATGCACACAACAAATAACTTGTTCACATTTAATTTCCCTTTGTTCATGTTTTTAGTTGTACACAAATATAAATATTTTATAATAAGGATTGAAAGTTTATCTAATTGATTTTTATACTTTGCATTTTTATGTAGCCAAGTGATGCGGCTAATGGACCCATTTCTCTCATGAATACAAGGAGATCATGTGATGATAGTGATTCTGATGACAGTTGTTGATTTTGTTGCAAATTGTCTTGGATATTCAATTATGATTATGTAATTGTGTGGTTGGAGTTTAGAATATTGAAGGTTTTGTGTTTAAATTTGATTTTGAAGTTTGAAGATACTACTTAATGTTGAAAATTTGGAGTTTGAAGATGTTAATGTTGAAAATTTAATTTTGAAGTTTAATGTTCAATGTATTTTTGATATGCTTGTCAATTACAATGTTTAATTACTCTGTTGTATTAATGATATATGTGATATATGAATTGAACAAATATTGGATTGTAGGTTATGCCTAAAGGAACAATTAAATTTGAGCTAAAATTACAATCTATAATTAGTTATTGAAAATTGATGGACCCTACAATTTTTTATTAAAAAAATAAAACTATTGCGGAGATTTTAAACCCCGCAAGTTTTAAATATAAATTTATTATAAAAAGAATTAAATTAAGAATAACGAGGGTCAATAACCGCCGCAAATTAATTACGGGGGTCGTAACCGTCGCAAAATAACCATCACAAATTAATTATGGGGGTCGAAAAACAATCGTCGCAAATTGTTTGTGAAGGTTCGTATTCTGGGGGTTTTGGGAACCGCCGTAATTATATAAAACCCCCGCAAATCGTAAAATTAACTCCCGTAATTTGATCCGTAAAACCCCCACAAATCATAAAATTAACTCCTGCAATTTGATCCGGTTTTTGTAGTGAATTGTCTTTATGTTATTTGCTTCATAGAACATCTAATAACATATTGCGCGCATATGCATTAGAAATTAATTGTTAAAATGTCATGTGTCATTTGCTTACATATTGTAGGTATCATAGACCGTTTGTTTTTTATCACATGCCTTATAACTTATCTGTTTAAATATTATACGTTTTTCAAACACATGATGAAAATGTCAAATTTTAATTAATCATACGATACACATTTGATTTTTCAATAGCTATGAGTGTATGTTCTCCTTCATGTTGGGTGTTA
>NC_061119.1:10146923-10197604 GCF_002878395.1 Capsicum annuum
GTGTGGCCAACCTTAACTATAGACGCAAATTATCGTCTATAGATTATAGTTTTTACAAGATCACTTGTTCATTTATCATCTTACTCATGATATAGTTATCTGGTTATCATATGTGCACAACCTACATAGTAAGGTCAAAAATCTATTCGTTCATATTATACGTTTATTTACTCAGTGTGTGGATGCTTATCCGTTCGAGTGCATCTTATGCACTTTTACAGTAATAAACCTTATGTATTAGGTAATTTTATATTTTGCATGCTTATATATCGCAATTAATTTACTTACATGCTATATTTTCCAATTTAAAAGTCAATGCATTAAATAGTTTGTGGGCCACTTGTTTGTTTGATTATATTGATACATTTCACGCCATACTTATGTATTTATATGTTATTTATTTTACAGTCCATTTATTCACGTGTTATTTGTTGTTTACATGTTTTTATGTCGTAGGTTTTCACAGCTTACCAGTACATCAAATTACATGTAATATATTCTTTACTACTTCATAAGTTACATGTCGTAGCGTTTACAAGATTATAGATTAAAGCTTTTTATGTGGCTCACATGTTTACATGATTATATACTCTTCATGTTTATTTTCTAAAATTCTATAATGTACTTAATTTTTTTTTTTTTTTTTTTTTACGACTTGATTGTTTAGATGCTATATACCTTTATATGTATATCTACTTGACTAAAGATAAGGTTAAGTTTATTCCCGGGAAGAAGGCAAGTAAGATGTTCTATCCAATTGACCAAAGAAATGGTCTAAGAACTTGAGTCACTAATTGCAAGAAGATAGACATGATCATTTGCCCTTAGCAGACTTGCAGGTAAGGACAGACATAATGTCCCTCTAGAATCACAAAGGGGTACAAAGGTCTACCAAATAGCCCAAGAAGTAAAATAACCTTCGTGATGTCCAGAAATAGTTATAAAGCGTTCTACCTTCTACATGGCTACACTATGTTAATGTTTAGAAGATATAAATTATGTTGACTATTTAGTTGTTTTAGTCTTATAAATTTGTCTTAATACAGAGACCTGAGGTGAGATACTTTAATTCTTTTATTTTTCAGTTGTCGTATACGGCCAAAAAGGTCCATGTATATTATATGGGATGTGATATATTGGTTGTGATGCCCCATGAGGCTTGTATATATATATATATGATTCTGATCAGCTGATAAGTACTTGAGAACTTTTAAGTAGGCCTATTTACAAAGAACTCCACCAAAATTTTTAGAAAATATAAAGGTTAGTAAACTTTTGAGGCCCTAGGGAATTGAGGAATAAAGTGTAAGCTAAGGACTAGTATTGAATTTAGAATAGAAATAAGTTAATTAATCTACATTCGAGGACAAATATTTCGAAAAGAGGATAATGTAAGACCCCAAAAATTTATATAATATTTATCGTCTACTTCGAAGGATTAACAGATATTACAAGTCTTCTTTTGCATTTTAAATTATGTGTACCAACAAACGTGTATTGTTAAAATGAAAATATATATATATATATATATATATATTTGTGTGTGAGCACTTATTCAATGTTGTAAATTGTGCATGTGTATATGTGTTTATTGAAATTGATTTAATAGGTGCGGAAAAAGACCTTATAAAATTATAGATAATGTGGGGTCGGTGCTTAAGAGATAAGCATCAAAAAGTTTTTCTTAGACTTTAATAAGTATTTTTTTTGTCAAAGAAATTATGTTGCTTCCACGATTGGTATTACAACATAAGCTATCTTTTGTCTTTAGATTAAAAGTGGGGCAACTCAGTTTAGAAGGGAAAAAGTTGAGTAAATTAACTTAAAAATTTTCCAGGAAAACAATTCGCATAGCTACGGCCTTTGCCCTTTCCATTTCTTTGATTGTTGGCCATGGGAATTTTTTAAGATTGAGAATAAAGCTAGTTTTTTTTTGGAGTTTCTATTGATCAAGTATTGTCAATAAAAATTTAGAATAGTAATTGAAGCATTTGAGATGCGGTTTCAAGAATATCAAGAATCCATAGAGGGGAGATTTTTATGATTTATCTTCGAGAGTGGTAACCCTGAAATTCGAGAGCCTTGAATTGACGGAATTATGTGTTGGTAGTGAATTGTCGAGCTTTGATACGGGACAAAATAAGGGAACATGAAATCACACCCCCAAACAGTCCACAGATCACAACAAATCGCGGACCAAATAGGGAACTCTCTCAGATTCGACAAACACAACAAGAATACAAGATATGTAGGTTTATTTGACACCAAAAACAACAACAACAATAAGAGATAATCAACAATATGGTAGGAAGAAACAACACTATGATAACAAGAAACAACAGTTACAAGATTACAAGAACAACAAGAACCAATGGTTAACTAGACAACACAAACTAAAACATGAAATGTAAAGATAGGAAGTGAGACATACCCTCCAATAAGATCCAAGAACCCATAGACATATTCCATCTAAGGACCTCTAGAACTTATAATATCAACACCACACTCTTACGAAGACACGAGAGGGATTCCACCGCTCAAGCACCAACGTTTGCAAACAATACACATTCACAAGTGTTTCCACACTTGCCATGCCCTAATTTTCGGCCTAGAGAGCCTTCTCTTAAGTGTTCTTACATCAATATTCATCAACCAAATGAAATAAATCCTAACATGTTCTATTTATAGACTTATTAGTGTTAAATGAACAAAATGGCTCCCATGGAGTGCAATAGAGGGACAACTTTTGAGCCCTTTTCACACTCCAACTCGTACACTCCGTAGGTTGCATTCAACACACTAAAAATGTTCATCTTCATGATTGTACCCGTATCATTCTCTCCATCTTGAGAGGAATTTAACCTCAAATTCACGGCACAAACCAAATGAAAGTAATTCCAAAACAGCCTATAAAATAAGAAGAAATCGAGAACATAACAACTTCATTTTGAATCTCAGCTTTCTCTCCATCTTGAGATTTACCTTCAATCTCATTCGGCTCAATTGAGTTTCATTCCCGGCCAAGATAGCATTAGGAACGTTGTTATTCATTGTCGCTAAGAAGTTACCTACAAAACACAAACAAATTAGTTGTACAAGAAAGGTCCTCACACTCTCTATTATTTCTTTGCCTCTCGGATTCTGCACACTTTAATCTCACAAGTGTTGTAAGCTTGCTTGTACTCCGTGAGGTGTTGAGAGGTGAACCGTTTACAACGACTCCAAAGAATAAGAAAAGAAACACACAAGGACGTAAACACAAAGAACGGTTTCCAAAACCAACTCTCAATCTAGTAAATGGTCACTAGTTTGTAAGTTAGTATTGGAATCAACAAACGAAACTAGAAAACAATAAATTGAAACTTAAGAGATCAAAATTTGAGCTTAAAATTATCGTGTGAACAGTAAATAATAACGTGGCAGCCACGTATTGGTTGTGGTTTTTAAATAAGTTGTTATTTTTCAATTTGGAAGTCTTGGTCAATTTTCAATTTGGATGGTTGAGATTTGGTTAATGGAGGGAAACTACAAGTCTTGAAACTCTTTTCAATTTTCAAACAAAAATCTTGACTTGACTAATACTATTCCCACAAAACAAGGTCCTTAAATAATGGAAAGTTGTTGGACGTGGTTGTAAAGTCTTTGTTTTGTGTAGGAAAAGTCTTGAAAGACCTTACAACTTCAAAGATTGTTGGAGATGGATTAAGGGTGGTTGAAAAAAGTCTTCAAGACTAACAACAATACCACTCTCTTTCTTCTTGGTGTTAAGATCAAACAACACCTTTTCTTCAACAAGTTATGAAGGTGGTGAAAAACACTAAGAACACAACACTTGGAATTCTAAGGTTCATGTTGGGTTCTCCATCATCAACAACACATGTTCAACCGCAAATCTCCAACAACAAACAACAACAACCCAACGTCCAACTCCAAATCCACAATACAACACACGTCCAAGCTTGAACAACAACAACTTTCAACAAGTTTAAGCTCAAGTTTAGATCTACACTCAAAAATGTTAGTGAACAAGAAAACTAACACTAGAAATGACAAAACAAATAAGAACACTACTAGATCTAGACACACAACAAATAAATCTCGGCCAAGACAACAAGAACACAAAGAAAAAAAAATGGATAGATTTCAACTTTTCTGGATTTTTTTTTTTCAGTTTTCAATTTTTTTTCCGATTTTCTATGTAACAAACCCAAGATTGACTTCGTAGGAACGAAATAAAACTTGGCTTTGATACCAAATGATACGAGATAAAATAAGGGAACACGAAATCACACCCCAAAACAGTCCATAAATCACAACAAATTGCGGGCCAAATAGGGACCTCTCTCGGATTCGACAAACACAACAAGAATACAAGATATGTAGGTTTATTTGACACCAAAAATAGTAACAACAATAAGAGATAATCAACAATATGGTAGGAAGAAAAAACACTATGATAACAAGAACCAACAGTTGCAAGATTACAAGAACAACAAGAACCAATGGTTAACTAGACAAGACAAACTAAAATATGAAATGTAAATATAGGAAGTGAGACATACACTACAATAAGATCCAAGAACGCATAGACATATTCCATCTAAGGACCCCTAGAACGTACAATAGTAACACCACACTCTTACGAAGACACGAGAGAGATTCCACCGCTCAAGCACCAACGTTTCCAAGCAATATACATTCACAAGTGTTTCCACACTTGTCATGCCCTAGTTTTTGGCCTAGAAAGCCTTCTCTCAAGTGTTCTTACATCAATATTCAAAAACTAAATGAAATAAACCCTAACATATTCTATTTATAGACTTATTACAATAATAGGTAAAATGACAAAAGTACCCCTTAGTATTAAATAAACAAAATGACTCTCATGGAGTGTAACAGAGGGACAGCTTTTGAGCCCTTTTCACACTCTAACTCATACACTTCGTAGGTTGCATTCAACACACTAAAATATGTCCATCTTCATGATTGTAATCGTATCATCAATGATACCAAAACTCCCCAAAAACACACGAAACAAACACCAAAATCAGTCTACTAGTTCAAGAACTATGGACCCTTTTGATGACTTATCTCGAATTCGCAAGAAGAACAAGAAAGGAAGTGATATCAATAGTAAAACACACTAAAAAGCAACAACAACACATGATGAACACAAGAACACAACTTTTAGATTCAACTAGACACAAAAATAGTTCACTACAAACATACAAAGTGCAATAAGATAAAGATAGATAGATAGACAAATGAAGATGTAATATTAACAACCAAAAAGCTTATTCCACTTTTGGACCTTTAATATCACACACAACCTAGACCTATCTCTTATGTGACCTCAAGGGAACCGGAATCCCCAAGCAATCTCCGTTTCTAAGTAATTCATCAACAGAAGGATTCCACCTTGCTAAGAGGCTCTCAAAAGAGGCTACAAATATCATCAAAAATCTGCCCCAAAATGACCTAATAAGGTTATATTTATAGCTAGGGAAACTTGTTACAAATGACCAAAAACCCTTGCAAAGGGGCGGACGAATAGTGACGGATGAACAGTAACAGCTTTGGAGTGTGAGACTTGTTCTCTACACTTCAAAGCTTGTTCCTTGGATGGGCAGCCCCACAAGCTCGGGTCTTCACTTATGTCTTCATGTCCTCGAGTTCTAAGATGCCTCTTTGACCCGTATCATCCTCCCTTCCTTAGAAAGGATTCGTCCTCGAATCTGAACCTTGCAAAATGATAGGAAGGACAAACAAACACAAGTTCCTCAAGGTATGAGGGTTAAGGTTAGTGTAATGAATCATAGCATTATGCCAAGGTGTCTCAAACTTCACGTATACCCAAACATCCCTCGGGTTCTCAAAAATGATACACCAATCACGGGAAACCTAAATTACATGCAAGACATGCTTAGCATCAATATAATCATGCTCACACAATGCACACATATCATTCCCGAATATGGTTTGAAATGAATCAATATCACACTGCAAGTGATCAATGGGATCAAAGAGGTAGGGTATCCATGGACATGGGTGGAGGACATGTTTTCTTTCCCTGAGACTATCACCAATACAATCACATATCCCCTCTAGATGATCTACAACAAAAACAACTAGAGGGTCATCTTTAGTCAATCGGCCAACTTGTTCAACATCACCATTTTCACACATAAGTTGGTTGTCATGACTTCCATAAGACAATGTACTATCATTTGCCACAATGGATTCAACATTAGGTGGGTCAACTAGTATATCCACAATTTTAAGTTGTACATTATCATCACAAAATAAAGGCACATTTGGCTCACTTAAAGACAAACTATCATTCACACTTAGTTGGCTATTATCCTCATTCACTAGAGTGCAAAAGTTAGTTTAATTACCTTGTAGCTCATGTGGAGCATGGCCACTCGCGGATTTTTGATTAGGAAGGCTTTGATGCTCCATCAAGTTATCCAACTTCTTGCAAAGAGAGCCTTCCGTCCTTTCCAATCTCCCTTTCATTCTGTCCATTATTTGACTATCGATGGCATCAAGCCATGCCATGATGGATTTAACCCAACTAGGCATTTCAGCTTCATTCGCCATTGTACCTATCAAGAGCTACTAAACAAACAACACAAAAACATCAAACAAATTAAAGGTAAGCAAAATTAGTTCGCACGATGTATCAAAACAGTCCGCACACTCTCAAGCTCACACTTTTGAAGTTTTTCACTCTATTGGCCTCACAAGTGTTGATAACTTGCTTGTACTCCAATGAGGTCACTTGGTTCCAATTGTGGCTATAGGAAGGATTAGATTCTTGTTTTAAACGACTCAAAAAGTAATGTATGAACTTGAACCAAAAAGAATACTACAACTCAAAAATGAGAAAAGCACACAACAAAAGCTAAACACGAATGAACGAACACAAAGACTAACTAACAATCTAGTAGACGAGTACTAGTTTGCCAATTAGTATTGGAACCAACGAAATTGAAAATAAGGAACAACAAAAGGAAACTACAAAATCTAAAATTTGAGCTTAAGTATGTTGCGTGAACAGTAAAACGTGATGAACGTAGCAGCCACGTATTGGTCTCAGTCCCACACTACTTTTGTTGTCCAATTTCAAGTCTTGGTAAAAAAAAATTAATTTGGACTTTGGTGGACTTGGTTTTAAGAGAGAAATATAAGTTCTGTAATTTTTTTTTTCAAATTCAAAAGTGAAAGACTTGACTTTCTTGTACCATTTCCCTAAAACATGGTCCTTAAATCATGGAAGATTGTTCGAAAAGTGGTTGTTAAAGTTCTTTGAGTGGTTGGAATTGGTTGTAAAAGTCTTGAGAGATCTTAAATTTTGAAAATTTGTCTTTCAAGACTAACAAAATACACTCTCTCTTTCTTCAACTTCCAAGATCAAACATCCACTTTTTCTTCAACAATAGATGAAGATGTGAAGAACACAATTTTTAAATCTTGAAGTTCTAAGGTTCAAGTTGGACCCCAAACATCAACAACACCTTTCCAAGCTTAAAAATACAACACAATTACCACCATACACGTTCAAACATTGAACCAACAACACATCACATGTTCAAGTCTCAAACCCGCAACAATAATCGGTCACAATTTGGTTCACAACAACAACATCAACATTTCAAGCTCAGATCTAGATCTGGACTTAAGAGTGTTAGTGATGAAGAAACTAACACTAGAAACAACAAAACAAACAAAATGACTTCTAGATCTAGATAAGAAAACAAAATTTTCGGGTAAGACAACAATAAAATCCAGATTCGGCCAAGAACTAGAACAAGATTTCAATTATTTGGAATTTTTTAGTTTTCAATATTTTTTTTCTACTTTTTTTTTTGAATTTTCGTCCAAGAGAACCCAAGATTGGTAGTGTAGGAATACAAACAGCCTTGCTTTGATACCAAATGATACCAAAACTCCCCAAGAACACACGAAACAAACACCAAAATCAGTCTACTAGTTCAAGAACTATGGACCCTTTTGATGACCTATCTCGAATTCACAAGAAAAACAAGAAAGGAAGTGATATAAAGAGTAAAACACACTAAAAAATATCAAGAACACGTGATGAACAAGATGAACACAAGAACACAACTTTCGAATTCAACAAGACACAAAAACAGTCCACTACAAACATACAAAGTGCAATAAAATAAAGATAGATAGATAGACAAATGAAGATGTAATATTAACAACCCAAAAGCTTATTCCACTTTTGGACCTTTAATATCATACAAAACTTAAACCTATCTCTTACGTGACCTCAAGGGAATCGGAATCCCTAAGCAATCTCCGTTTCTAAGCAATTCATCAACACAAAGATTTCACCTAGCCCAAGGATTCCACCTTGCTAAGAGGCTATCAAAAGAGGATACAAATATCATAAAAAATCTACCCCAAAATGACCTAATAAGGTTATATTTATAGATAGGGAAACTTATTACAAATGAACAAAAAACCCTTGCAAAGGGGCGGATGAACAGTAACAACTTTGGCGTATGGGACTTGTTCTTTACACTTCAAAGCTTGTTCCTTGGATGGGAAACCCCACAAGCTCGGGTCTTCACTCACGTCTTCATGTCCTCGAGTGATAAGATGCCTCTTTGACCCGATTCAAGCTTGGTCAAGATTTAACATTTTTGTGGCCGTTTGGTAACTATCGGGACTATCACTAGCTAAGAATCAATTGAGGTACGTAAGGTTCCTCCCCATATCTGCAACAATAATCTCGTATTAGTATTTTAAATGTGTATTTTACAAATTCTCGGGATAGTGATAAGAAGTTGTGAAGTTCAAGTATTACCTATTGGGTAGTGATGGTTATGGATTGTTTCTTGTGTTGTATTGAGGAGTCCAGGAAGTGTCGGAGGACCTATTAAAGGATCATGCGATATTGAGGTAATTAAGAAGAGAAGGGTGGAGAAATATTTTGAATAAAAGGATCTTATGAGCTTGTCGCTCACTTGGTGGTTGATGTATCGCCTGTATGACTTGGGTATATCGTTGGGACGATTGTAACAGCTTTACTACTTGTTTTCAGGTGTATTTCATGCCTTTAGAATTGGATTTTTTTGGAGCTGGTCATTCTTAAGTATTGTAAGACAATACTTGAGGTGTGCAAAGCTAGATCATCTTTCGCAGTAAGGCACGATCTATATTCACTTATTTATCCTAAAGTACGTTATTATAGTCCAATTGATATATATTTTTCACTTGTTCCTCCTAAGACACGTCGGCAGAGTCTACTCGCTATATGTGGGAAGAGCTTTCACTCTCTAAATGTCCAACACTTAACTATACTCCCAATATGGTCATAATATCAACATTCCTTGTTTCATTTAAAATTACTTGTTCTTATATTTAGTGTGTCTATTTTTTAAAGTCAAGTTATTGGTACTACTCTTCTCGTGTCAAGCATCTATAGAGTTCTATAGGACTATGTTTGTATCTTTTAGAAATTCTTACACATGGTATATCTGTCATATGTTATAAATTAGAATAAATGGCCATAGTAGTCGTATTAGTACATCTGATCATATGTCAACAAATTATAAGGTGATAAAAAGAACTAGTGTTTAAATAACATCACACCACTAAGGTTGCAAGATGTATATGCAAAGTACTGCACAGTTTTTATTGAAACTTACATGCCATAGGCCTTTAAGAACATACATAATAAAATCTACCCTTAATGAGGGTATTCATAGGTTTGGTTTGGCACATACGTGCGATGCTATTTTGTGCACAGAATTGAGACCAGACCATTATAGTGAGTCCAAACGTTGTGGCATACCTATCCTTGTGGCATCATTTGCATTTGAAGTTAGCTGGAATGTCAGGAACTGGTTCTTCTGACTCGAGCCAATATATGGCACTTATGACCTGCGGGCAGACCCTCACAATGAGCCCCTAAGAAGGGACGTACCCAACAGCAAACTGTGATATAGTAACAAAATATACATAAATATGAGGCAACATTGCCATATATTTGACACAGACCACCTTCGGTAGGCCATCTTATGATCATTTGTATTTGAGATAGGCATAGGGCATCACCTAGGCAAATTTCTAGGTGCCTTATAATGAAAAATAACTCTTAGCACACACGTATAAACTAATAAGGTTGTTTACATGGTTCTTACCATAGTTTCCGATAATTTAGGTCCATAATTGTCCGTCCTTAATACATGGATTATGACATGCCTATTAGACTAGTGTGTTGGTCGTCGTTTCATATTATATATCACTTATTCCCATGATCATAAGTCCTTCATCTTCATCTTGATGTTTGATTCGTATGAGTATCCATACTTGTTATTTGATAATCTGTCTACTTTACATACCAGTACATGTTTTATATATTTTGACGTCCCTTTGTTCGGGGCACTACATTTTCCTAAATACAGGATCGGGTATGCCTAACATTGGATATGGTAGGGGCCCTGTCCCAACCATATTGCATTGTACGACTACAAATTTTATTAGAGGTTTTGTAGATAACTGTAACTTGTCACATGTAGTTATAGTTTTACTTGTCTAGATAAGTTGAGTTTAATGGGCTAGAATTGTATTTACATAGGCCCTCATTATTGTTCAGGAATAGTAACTTTTCTGTTTGGTGGACATATCAGTTGTATAGCACATGTTTATACGGTTCCTGTCCGTTCTACCTAGGCTAAGGGGTATGATATTTCATGTCCAAAATTAATAGATCAATCCTCGGAACAGCCAACAAATCAATCGTTGGAAGAGTGGAAAAAAGTTGCTTTCAACAGAAAAAAGAACGCCAATGTGAATAGCCAAAAGCAGAAAACCCCAAGTAACCAAAGCTATATGCAAAACATCAAGGTAAAATTATTCAATGCTGCTTCAGGTAAGTTCCTGGAAACCCAAAATTTTCAATATACCTCCAATGGCGGCCAGGTCTACACAGCGACTAGAGTCCTTGAGGTCCACCAGGGTCACGACCTGAGTAGCCCAAATAATCAAAACTCCCCTCCCCAAGTTGGGCCCAAATCCACCAAGGAGCCAAAGTCCAGCTCTGGGCCTACCAGCAACCATCATAAAAGTTCATGGGAAACCATCCCAACTATCGTGGGCCTAGTGGTCACTTAATTTCCTCCAATCGGGAAAAAAATCTTGACCACTCTCAAGGCCTACTCATTCCCCCCAAAAATACCCATAGGAGCATTGTCCCTTACCCGAGCCCATCCAAATTAACTTCCGTGGTAAGCTATAATAATACTCCCCTGAGGCTGAGGTGGAAACTAAGAACTGCCACATAATCTCTCTCTCCTCCTCAAATACTCAAATGTCTCCACCTTTTCCCAGAGCTTTGCCAATGCAAATCATCAATAGTGATACAAATGTCACTTCAATATCACCTGCATTTTTTTCCAAACTTTATGGTAATAATGAGGGTATCTCAAAGGACTCTCCCTAGTCCTTTTTTCTTCCTGCAAAACCACTTTTACCAGTAAAACTCAAACGACTCTTACTGATTCTCTCCTTGCCTTTCTCAATCAAAATAGTGGAACTATACCAAGAACTTCTTCAATTCTTGACAATCTCTCTCCCTCTAGATCACCAGCCATCCTCATGGATGGAAATATATCTCTCCCAAGAAGTGGTTCCACTGAAACTCATAGTGGGAAACACAAATATCCAGATAATGATTCAGGACCCTACCTACCTGGCTGAGCTGGTAATAGAGGGCCTCAATCAGGGATTTGAAAATTACAGACTTACATTAAGGATGTCCACAATGATTAAAATCATCAACCACCATCCCAAGACAAACTTGACTCCAGAAATGATAAACATGGAACTGACATCCACGAGTCAATGCGTACCATTCTTTTCACCAAGGATTCATGAAATGCAGGAGAAAGGCCCAGTTTTTTCTCCAAGATTTAGGGGGGCCTCCCAACTAACGACCTTAACTCCTCTAGTACCTGCTCTATTCTTGGAAATACAAAAGAGGGAGAGGACTATCCAAGCTCTAAAGAAAAACAACACAGAAATGAAAAGAATCTTTTTCTCTCTCAAAACACTAAAGGCAGACATAGTCACATTAGAAAGTCCTCTAAACCATTTCTTCGAGGACCTTATCTGCGAGATGCTTCCAGTGCTACTTTCACTAGAACGTAGCAAGCTCGACTTGGAGATCCTTCCACCTGTGACAGAAATCTTCTACAAAACCAAGGTCACTCCTTTAGCAAAGAAGAGAAAAGAACCACATCCCCCACAAGGAACATCATCCCTACAGTAGAGGAAGAGGAGTACTGACAAACCCACCCTACAATAATTTCCTTAATAGTAAAGACTACATCATATGAAATGCTAGGGGAGCAAATAACCCCGAGTTCAAAAGTCACTGCAAGGCTATGGTCCAAATACATGGCCCTTCTCTTCCAACCCTCCTTGAAACCAGAATGAGCGAAAACCCTCACTGACGAGCTTGGATTTAATAGCCAAATCTAGTTCCCCACTCTAGGAAACTCCGGAGGCATTTTCATCATATGGGACAGCTCTACCTTGAGCATAAATGGCATATCTATCCCCCCTCAAGTGATCCATGTCTCTGTTAAAGTTAGTGACGTCCCCTAGTTCTTAAGTATTATTTATGCTAGTAACTTGTTCGAGGAGAGAAAAATCTTATGGAATAATCTCACTGTCTTAGTCGATTCTATCAAAAGCACCCCCATAACTCTTGGTTTATAGGAGGAGACTTTAACGAGATTCTTAAATCTTCTGAGAAATTTAGGGGCAATAACATTATCAATAATAGGGTTGCGTGCTTCTGGGACTGTCTTAACACTTGTGAGCTTATAGACCTAGGCTTTAAGGGTAGCAAATTTACTTGGACTAATAAGAGGTATAGAAATAACCATGCCCTCATCCTAGAGAGACTAGATAGATGTCTAGCCAACAACTCTTAGATCAGCCAATTCCCTGAAGCCTCTATTACTCACCTCCCCAGAACTCACTCTGACTACTGTCCCATCATTCTTTATCTCTTTACCTACTGGCTTTCTTTCTCTCAAAAACCTTTTAGGATGGAATCCATGTGGTGCTCTCACCCTACTTTCATAAACCTGGTCAGAGAATCCTTTACTCCTTCCTTTTCTCTGACTGGGGCCATCTCATCTTTTGAATGGGCTGTTAGGACTTGGAATAGGGAGGTCTTTGGAAATATCTTCAAAAAAAAGTAGAATCCTAGCCAGACTCTCTGGCATCGAAAGATCCCCTAACTATGGTCACAGTAATTTTCTCCATTCTCTAGAATCTTCCCTCCAAAAGGACTTTAGTAATATCCTTAAAGATAAGCAAGAATTTTGGAGAATGAATCCAGAATTAACTGGATCACTGAGGGAGATTCCAATACCAAATTCTTCCACACCTCTACTATAAACAGAAGGAGAAAAAATAGGATTAGAGCTATTCAGGATAATACTAGCAATTGGTGCCATTCCAATGAGGAGATCCACAACTCCATTCTTATCTTCTACTCTCAACTCTTCTCCACTGATCAATCCTCTTACCCTCTAAGATGTCAGAACAATCCCTCTGCTTTTGGCTTCATTAACTTTAAAGATTACTTTCTCCTAATCAGTCCTCCCTTTAGTGCTGAGATTAAGAAGGTTGTCTTTTCTTTCCAACCTCTTAAAGCCCTTGTACCTGATGGGATCCACTCCCTAATATACCAAAAATATTGGAACATCACGGTTCAGGCTACTATCAAGTTCTACACTAAAACCTTCTTCTCTACTGCCATGGATCCCAGGGTTAATACCACCTACCTTTGTCTCATCTCCAAGTGCCCTAATGCGACCAACCTAAGGAACTTCAGACCTATTGGTCTTTGTAACATACAATACAAGGTTGTTACAAAGATCACTGCTAACAGGCTGAGACCCCTTCTCTAAACTTATCAGCCCCTCTCAATCTAGCTTCCTCCCCAATAGGAGAACTACTAACAATGCTATCATTTTCCAGGAAATTATAAATTATTTCAGGAGGATGAAAGGGAAAACTTCAAACATGGTCCTTAAAGTTGACCTTGAGAAAGATTTTGATAGATTAGAATGGTCCTTCATTAGACAAACCCTGCACTTCTTTAATGCACCCCCTCATCTAGCCAAACTTATCATATCTTGCATCTCCACTTCCTCCATTTTCTTCCTTATTAATAGAGGGAAAACCCCCTTCTTCACTCCAACTAGGGGGATTAGATAAGGTGGACCCATCTCTTCCTACCTCTTTATAATATGTATAGAACACTTCTCTAGAAGAATTGACCATGAGGTGGACACCTATCTTGAAATAATATTTCTATCAACAGAAAAAGTCCCAAAATCTCTCATCTTTTATTTTCTAGTGACCTCACCCTTTGTGTCGTTGCTCATGAAAAAATTGTGAAACTATCAAAACCACTCTTAGCAGCTTCACCTTCCACTCTAGACAAAAGATCAATACCCTTAATCCAAAGTAATCTTCTCTAAGAACTGCACCTAAGAAACTAAGGAAAAGCTAGCCTCCATATTAGAAATCCAGGCCAAAGTAAGTTTGGCAAATACTGTAATGTCCTGAGTCTGCATCCCAAACGTCACACGGTGCTTAAGACCCCGTAGGACCATAAGCTAATTCATGAATGGTGCCAACTGTGAACACTGACTAATAATACTGAATAATACGGAAGTTAAGCTGAAATGCAATAAGGTTCATAATCTGAATACTAATAAATATAGCAACTGATAATAACATCTGAAAACTGAATACTGTCTGAACTATTCAAGTCTAAGAAGCCTCTACTAAACTGTTTGAATGTGGAGTTGATGGGACAAGCCCCTAACTAACTCCGACTAATAAAATACTGAATCTATTATATACTAAAAAAATAATATCCTTGATGGATGAGGACTCACTACTAAATCTGCTACTGCTAACTGAATCTGGCTAAGCGCTGTCAGGAACCTGAGCGTCTAAACCTATGATATGCGGCATCATAGCACAAGAGAAATAGTATGCGTTAGTACTTTAAATATACTGGTATGCTAAGTGAGGCAGGATGATATACATGGGTTTAAAAGCATGAACAATAACTATCTGAATGATAAGTATATAACTGAATGAGAGTATATGGATAACTGAAACTGCTATAAATACTGATTATGCAAGACTATGCATATATATATATATATATATATATATATATATATATATTGTAACTGAGATCATACTGGATCTGAATACTGAATTTTGACAACTGAGTGACTGATATCTGAGATTATTGAAAACTATATTACTGATAACTGAGTGACTATTTTTGACAGTCCTGATTCTGTAGAGATAAACTGAGTTCTATACTGAGTTTGAAACTGAAAGCGTAACTATGAGAGTGTTCATCTAACCGACATACCTCGATTATAAACTGAGTTGGGGTCCAACCTGTGACCCCAGTTAGAAGGGTGTTAACACCGTGCCATGGGTACTAACAATGGCTATGTTGATCCACTAAAGAATCACCCTCATCTGGCAGGTAAGATATGTGTTACCCTCAACTGGTAGGTGAACACTTTATCAACCCTTAACTGGCAGGTTGATATATTTAACCTACGCTGGCTACGTAGTTTTGGAACTAAGGGACTGCTACTAAAGATCACACGCTCAACTGGCAGGTGAGCCCCTATCCATAGGTTCGCTCGATGCTAAATCCTACTCCCAATTGAATAGACACTGAACTGATCATTAGACTGTACTAGGCTTGACTAAACTTTTACTAATCGTGTTGACTGACTGAACTAGACTGAGTTTTGTAACTGTCTGAGTAATACTGTTCGTGAAATTACTGAGACTATTCTGTAGCTATTGTAATTCTAGATAAACAGCTAGATCTTTCGTGTATTAAATACCCCCAGGACTCGATAGCATCAATAGCAAAAAATGGCAAAATCTTGAAAGCATTACATTAATTACTTATTCACCATACATTTATTTAAATATTTTGTCAAACACTTGAGAGGTATGAACTTGTACATGAATGGGACCACATGATAACATGTCATGAATTCACTAGTCAATTTACATAGGCATTCTATCAAACACTTGAGGAGCATAATCAATGCACATGGAATTCATCAAGATATAAACATCATGGCTATAACATTCAATTTGCAATTTAAGGGTTTAACATGAAAATCACATAATTCTACATACTTGCTAATTAATTCACTTGAAACTTATAATGAATCTTGATTTGAAAGCCAAACATCAATACATACATGAACACAATTCAATTCCAACATGTAAATCATGAAATCAATAAACCGGTAGTTTAAAAGAGGTTCTTGAACTCCAAGGGTGGAGGGAAACCCAAGGATGAACACCCAACATACCTTGATTGTTAATTATCTAAAAGTTGTTGGTGATTTCTTGAGCCTAGGACTTGAAATTGAATGACCTAGGGTTTTGTTCTTGAGAGGATTTGAGAGAAAGTGAGTGATTTTGCCCTTATGATAGCTTAATTTCGTGTTTTAGGGCTGAATAAAAGTGAAGAAATTGAGTTAAATACCCCTCTAGATGCGGATTTAATTATAGACAAATGCACCCAGTAACACGCAGACTGACGTGCTGCATCGACGGTGTCGACGTGATAGGCAACACGCTGCGTCGAGTTTGCTTACTATTTTAGTAATGCGATCATTGACGCGTCGCATCAAGATCGTGTTGACCCACTATTTTGGTCCTCTAAACATGCCTCAAACGACGTCCAAAAAATTTAAAACTCGTTCGAGAACACCTATTGACATCCTTGATCATGAATCATCTAAAAATCGACATTTTAAGGTCGGCAAGATAAAAAAATAAGATCATTGAATTATGAAGGTCAAAAATGAGACTAAGTGTCAATACTTCGCTGAAATTTTTGAAGTCTGAGACCTCTTTTGGTATGCTATCTATGAATGAAACGACTGGGATTTTACGGGTTCTTACAAATACTTTGGCTTCCCAATCTTTCACTAAAAACCTAGGAACAGAGATTTCCAATTTATCCTGAATAATCTTAAAACTAAGTTGGCTGGGTGGAAGACTAAGTTCCTCAACATAGTTGGCAGAACCACTCTCACTAAATCCTCTCTTGCCAGAATTCCATCTAATGTCATGCAATTCATTATACTTCCCTCTAAAATTCTTAAGTTAATTGATAAAACTCATAGGAATTTTATTTGGGGCACCACCCCTGATAAAAAAAATGCATCTCATCAATTGACAAACCTTGACCAACACTAAACCTAGTGGGGGTCTGGGCATCCAAAATTCCTTCATCTGTAATACCACCATGCTGACAAGCCTGGCATGGAGACTTTACAAGCATCCAAATAGCCTCTGGGCTAAAATCCTGAAAAACAAGTATAGTTCCAATGGCATGGCCTGCAAAATCACCAGTTCCAGAACTTGGAAGAACGTTCACTTGGGCTGAGAAATTTGTAAATCTGCTTCTTCTTGGAATATCCATAAGGAGAGAAAGTAAATTTTTGGTAGGTGGATCCCCCACTGTGAACCTCTTCTATCTATCATTCAAGCCCCTCCCCCAACAATCCCAACACACAAAACTTTCTGAAGTTTGGCAACATGGTTCTTGGAATCTCCAGGACCTTCCAATTGAAATCCTTGAGGACATTGTTCAAACCTTCACAAATTTCTTAACGTCTAATCCCAAAGCCAAAACTGATAAACTCATTTGGAACATCATTAGAAATGAACTTTTCTCCAGTAAAAGTGCTTATAATCATATTGCTAAGATCTCGGAGAGTTATTAATCCACCTTGTTCTGTTGGATCTGGAAAGCTCAAATCCCTTAAAAACTCAAATTCTTCCTTTGGCTAGGCCAGCATAATAGACTTTCCAACAACCACAACCTCTTTAAGAGAGGTGTTAGTCCAAATACTAACTGTACCACCTGCAATCACCATTAAGAAGACTGCATCCATATCTTCTTTGAATGTCCCATCCTTAAGGATTTCTGGTCCCCAATTATCCACAAAATGAACCAAGCCAGCCACCCCAATATCACAAGCCTCACTTCCTCAACTGTCACATCATCTGGAAAGCCATCCCCCATCTCAAATTCGATAGCCTTTTGGATTGGCAAGATATCATTGCCTTCAGCCTCTGGGTAATCTGGAACATCAGAAATTTCAATACCTTTAACAACAAGAAGGACCCCCTAATTTTAACCATGTTTATCCTCAAACTGTTGAGTATAAGCAGCTAACAAGAAAGGACGACTCACTTCAACAGAATCATATGATCAGAATCAAGTGGAATCCTCCCATTAATCAAGAATTCAAGCTGAATATTGATGGTTCCTGGCTTGGGAGCCCGGGAAAGAGTGGAATAGGAGGTGTAGTACAATTTGGTAACGGGGTCGAGTTTTTGGTCTAACATAATGACTAAGTGTAGTCTAAGCTAATATAAAATGGGAAAAACTTCAATTTGAAACATAAGGAATTTTTTATTTTTATTTTTTTCAACTAAGGAAAAATAAATAAGTTAAATAACAAGCCAAATTTAATACAATACATTGTAGCAGGTTCATATTAAGCTCTATCTATTTTACTCAATTTTACCTTATATTAATTATTAATTAACTATATATAAGAGGGAGTTGGAGTGTTGAAGCAAACACGAGGTTGACATGTTTGCTTCAGTTGCTTCAACTATAATTTTACTATATCATTCCTCATTAATTATTAAGTAATTTATGTATTAAAAAATTAATAATATTTAATAAAAAATAAAATAGATATTTATAGCATGTCTGTTTCAGTTGCTTAAACTGTAATTTTACATCTTATTTATAATAGGGAGTTGAGCAGTTGAAGCAGACAGGAGGAAGACATGCCTACTTCAGCTGCTTCAACTGTAATTTTACTATATCACCCCTCAGTAATTATTATAAGTAATTTATGCATTAAAAATTAATAATATTTAATAAAAATAAAATAGACATTATGGCATATTTGCTTCAGCTGCTTCAACTGTAATTTTATATCTTATTTATAAGAGGGAGTTGAGCAGCTGAAGCAGGCAGGAGGTCGACATGCCTGCTTCAGCTGTAATTTTACTATATCATTCCTAATCAATTATTATAAGTCATTTATGTATTAGAAAATCAATAATATTTAATAAAAAAATTAAAAAAGACATTTATGACATGTCTGCTTCATTTGCTTCAATAGTAATTTTACTATATCACTCATAATTAATTATTGTATCCCTAATTAAATATTATAAGTTATTTGTATTGCAAAATTAATAATATCGAATTAGAAAAAAGGTAAAATAGACATTTATGACTCTTTCAGCTGCTTCAACCGTAATTTTACTGTATCAGTAAAGCAAGCACGAGGTTGACATGCCTGCTTCAGCTGCTTCAACTGTAACTTTACTATATTACCCCTAATTAATTATTATAAGTCATTTATGTATTAGAAAATTAATAATATTTAATTAAAAAATTAAAATAGACATTTATGACATTTCTACTTCAGTTGTTTCAATCGTAATTTTAATATATTATTCCTATTTAATTATTATATCTCTAATTAAATATTCTAAGTCATTTACATAAATTAATAATATTTAATTAGAAAAAAAGTAAAATAGACACTTATGACTGTTTCAATCATAATTTTACTGTACCACCATTAATTAATTATTATACAAATATTTTTATAGTAATTTTGTCATGTCGCTTCGAATTAGTTATTACAAATCACTTAAGACGTGTGTTTCATTGCATTCATCATGATTCATGACTTTACTACATCACCCCTAATTAATTATTATGATCGTCTGAGCATTGAAAAATTGATAATATTTCATAAAAGGTAAAAGAGACATAAAATGATATGTCAACATAAAATATTTGATTGACTATCGAAATTATATTAGTTCACAAAAATTGGGATGGAACAGAGCAAGACATAAAATAACATATATTATTTGAAAATGAAATAAAAAGTATTATAAATTACAATAATTAAAAATTTAATATAAAAGTATATATGTAAAAAAAAATTGAATGACTGTCAAAATTTTATCTGTGTCACATAAATTGAGACAGTGAGAATATTCATCTATTATTGAAAAAATGTAAAAGACATTGTAAATCACTTAATTAACATCTTAGAAAATTTAAAAACTATAAAACATTTGACTGTCTCTTGAAATTATATCAACATCATTTAAATTGAAACAGAAGAAAAAAAATTATAAATCACAATAATTAAAAACATAAATTATTTTAATAATTTAAATTGAGATAAATATATATATATATATATATTGGGTCCATACTGACACGGGTCATCGATATCTAGTTTTCTTTATAAGAAACTGTTTTTACAATTTGATAAACTCGTGAACAAGAGCACTAGCCATCGATATCTTGTTTTCTTTATAAGAAACTATTTTTACAACTTGGTAAACTCGTGACTTTCTATTCACACAAGTCACAATGCCCACTCTTTGTGTGTGTGTAAATTAAAACATATCTAGATAAATTGTCCCCCATAAGGTTTTATAATGTCTTGATCTCAGGACTCATTTGCTATGCGGGATAAGGAATAATTAATTATTTCATGATTAATTTTAAAATGAATTTATTCGTATTTAATTGGGATAAAATCACGAGATAACTTATCTTGAAATTAGTTATCTCGAATTGTAATATTATTTTTATCTCATATTGAGTCTGAAAATGAAATAACAATCCTAAAACAAGTTATCCCAGGATAACATGTTCCCCAACTAAACGAGCCCTAAAGATTTTGGATTTAGTATCTAGGTTTTGATGTGCTAGTTCAAACAATCAATCGCATTGGTTCATCTCTCTCTACTCGTCTATAATCAAGATACATAACAACAACAAAAAAAATATATCAGTGTATTTCCACCAAGTGAGGTTCGAGGAGGATGAGTATACACAGTCCATATACCACTACCTCAAATGTGAGATGGAGAGATTGTTTTCGATAGACTCCCGACTCAAGATAAAACAATATATAATCAAGATACATGTGTGGAGGTATTAGATTTTCCCTCATTTGGTGTGCTTCTTTCTGAAACAACGACAACAACATATTTAGTATAAACCCACAAGTGGAATGCGTGCGCTCTCGCTTTCTCTCACGAAAATCAAATGCATGTTTTAAAGAATACTACATTGCCCATTGGAATGGTTGGATAAACAAGGATTTTCCATATAAAGGATTGAAATAGTCTGGGACTAAGTCACTTAAGTGCTCACTAAATTTCAAATATATCGATTTTACTAAGTGAATTTAATTTCTTAATATAAATACAAAATTTTAGCCAAAATTATTAGGTTTCAGCCAAACAGGTTGAGTTATTGGTCTAACATAACGATCAGGTATAGCCTAAGCTAAGCTAATAAAATGAGAAAACAAATCAATTTGAAACATTAGGAATTTTTTATTTTTACTTTTTCTCAACTAAGAAAAAATAAATAAGTTGAATAACAAGCTAAATTTAACACAATAGATGCAACAGGTTCGTATTATGCTCCAAGATAGAATCATACAGATTGAATCCATTTTACTGAATTTTACCATATATTTTCTTTGTAAAAAACTGTTTTTACAACTTGGCAAACTCGTGACTTACTGTTCACACAAGTCACAATGTCAACTCTTTGTGTGTGTATATAATTAGGCTACAAAATAATGTGTGATAAAATTAGCTCATGAAAATATGATCCATTCAACTCGTTCAAAGATCGACTTATTTAGTTATTTATTAGCTTAATTCATTTTAACCCATCTAAAGAAAAAGGATTGAGATGGAGCTCAAATTGGCCTATGAGATATATTGTCAAAACATTGTTGAAAAGACTTTTTTTTAGTTTGATATGCTATATGTAATTATAGTGAAGAAAATAATTTTACTAAGTACTAAAAAACTATAAAAGGACTGTAGATACGTGATTTTGATCCTCCCGAGTTTAATATATATATTTTTCAATATTAAATATTTATTTTTGATATAATATTATTTAAATTCTTATTTTATTTTAATAAATTTTTCGTTAAAAGGTAAATATCTAAATGAAGTTAATTTTAGGATATTATTTTATTTTATTCCAATTTAAAAAAAAATAATACAAAAATTAAAAAAAAAAAATATGTTTCTTTTAAAATAAATAAGTTAGTAGTTTTAGTACTATCTTAGTTATATTTATTTTTTGCTATTTTTAAACTTTTATTGTATTTTCTTAAATATAAAAATTAATTAGTTATTATTATATATATATATATTTTATTTTTTATTTTATTGTTATTATTATTATTATATTTATTTATTATTTTTTGTTATTATTATTATCTTTTAAAAAAAAAAATCTTATCCTATCCTAATCTACCTCAATCACCCCCTAATTTTCCTCCAACTCCCTTAACATCTCAACCCCCTACACCCTATATATTACACACAATACTATACTTAGGGGGGAACACACGGCCAAAAACAAAACAAAAAGAAAAAAACAAAGAAAAGAAAATCAAAGAAAAAGAAACCAAGTGGAAAAAGGTGTGAAACATACTGGAGTGAACAAAAAATATAAAGAGAAAACATGGGAAAGGATCAAAGAGAGGGAAAAGTAATCAAAAGAAAGGAGTCGAGGTTATGAGATTTTCGTTCGAGTTTTCGGACGTTGTTTGTGCTTCTTTTAATTAGTTCAATCTTACAGGTTCTTATTAAATTCATACTATTTATTTTTATAAATTTAGTTGTGAATGGAATCATGAATGAAGTTAATAGAATGACTTTTTATATTATTTCGCGTACCTAATTTATTACTATTATTGTAGTTGATACTCATGTCTTTGTTTATGATTTGTTTGTTAGTTTGAAATAATGTTGATTAGGTTGATTTTGTATTTCGAATGATATATTTTTAAAAGTTAATAGTGTTAAAAGATTGTAAAGTTATGTTCATATTTATGTGTAATTAGAAACTAGATATGATAAATCTTAATGCGAAATTCATGCACGCAAAAAAAAAAAAAAAAAAAAAAAAGCACACATATATAAAAAAAATTTGCGCATACACACAATTATCTGTAGCTTTTGCAGTTACTCCTACGGTCCTACCCATGAATTATTTTTCAAGAAATGATGAAAGTTTTTTTTGTATTAATATTATTATTATTAGGATTCTTAGTGCTACTAGTATGATTAAAAAAGCGACATGTAATTTTGGATAATACAATTTTTATTTTTTTCCAATGAATTTATATACTGTTTATTTAATTATATTTGAATTATTGAATGTAGGTTATTTGTTTGTTTTCTTGTTTACGATACTTTAGGTCATGATATGTTTAAACCATGTTATTTTAAATATTCTTCTATTGCAGTTTTATTATGTTATTAACTATTAAGAAATTAAGTGAGATAAAGTAAGAAGATAAATCAATAAAAAGTCTTGATTTTTATGAATCAATGTTTTTGACATTAGGTAAATTTTAGACACATTTAAAATTTTCGTCTCAACTAAGAATGCGGCGCACACATCTTTGTGAGATATTTTAAAGTAATTCAAGGATGCAATAATGCACTTTGATAAATATTTTAAAATTAATTTTTCACCGATTTAATACAAGAGTTTTAAATAACTTTAGTACATTAAAAATGAGCGAACCTAGGCCTTAACATAATTTATTAAAAATAATTTAAGTCAAGATAAGTCAATAAAAGCGACCTTGCTAGAACCACGGGACTCGAGGGGTGCCTCACACCTTCCCCTCGGTCAACAAAATTCCTTATCCGGTCTTCTGTTTTTGCAGACCAACAAAGAGTCATTTCCTTTTGATTAGGGATTCAATAAGGTGACTTGGAACACCATAACTCAATTTCAAGTAGCGACTCTATTAATAAACTAATCCCTATTCAATGTCGTCACTTTAATTGAAAAAATCCTTCGACTCGATCCTGTCGGGTGAAAAAGGGATGTGACAAGGACCAACAACGAATTAAAACTTAATAAGAATTAAACTGCTTGTTTTTATGCTTGGTTTTCTAGTTCATTTCAACCCGATAATTCAAAATATTTTTACTGTTTAAATTCAGTCTAGCCCACTTATTTGACACAGAAGTGACCTTATGCTTAAAAAATAAATAGCATTAGTTTTGATGGGGGTTATCACTGATGCTGATAAATTAAGTTATATTAATGAAACTATTCAAGAATTTATTTTTAAAAAAAATTAAAAAAATTATGGACATGTAGACCCCTTCAATGGTACATCTCATAAATTTTAATAAATGGTAATTGCATGTTCTATAAAACACGTATTTCAATAACCACCATTCATTTGTTCGAAAATTTAAAGCCGTTCACCTCGTTAATTTATTAGCTAAATCAAAATTTTAAATTTATGAATTCTACCTATTAAGTAAATTTTTTGATAAAAATATAAAGTTTTGATCAAAGCTAGTTAATTTTATCAAATTCGTAGCGTATTATACCACTTTTAGTGCGAGGATTTGACAGTAATTTCGAGCTACTTTGTGTATTTTCTTTTCCATTCCAATTTGTGTGTAACTTTTTTTTTTATTCTTTTTAAATTTAAAAAAAAAATTAAAAATTTTAAATTGTTAATAAAAAATAAAAAGACAAACGGAAAAAAAAAAAAAAAAGATGAAGAAGAAGATAAAGAGATTAGGGAAGAACCGACACTTACAAATGCATAATACCTCATTTGTTTTTATGTGTCCCAAAAGGATAATATTTTTAAAGAGAAATATGGTATCATATTTAAAATCAAAAATTTTAGGGTACTTTTAATATGTGTTAAAGATACACCGTTAAATATATAACAAAATAATAATATCAGTTGTTATTCACCTGGTGTATATCCATTTTGAGACAATCCCGACTATCTGAACTCACGACATGTAAAACTCGTTAAAAAAAAAAATACATTATATTATTTTTTTTTTTATGTTTAAAAAGCTTAGACACGATACCTCTTAAAATAAATGGATGGATTTTTTTCTGTCCCCCAACCAAAGCTAAACTGATCATGGTCTACTATTATATTGATTCATAAGGAATAAATTGCACCTATTATATATATTTACACAAACTTTAGTATATATATATATATATATAGCACATAATATATAAAAGTAAAATCAATCTAAAGCATTTGAAAATTAATTACATTCTCTATATATCACATGAAAGTAAACTATATAAAAAAGAAGTTCAATCATATATTTTCTATTGCTTCATCAAAATAAGCACACACTCTCTTTGCCCAAATATATAGATCTAAAAATCACACCATTAATTATATCAAACTTTTATTCCATCATCCATGATTTTTCTTCCCCTGCAGAATAAAACAAAATACTATAAGAAAGAAAAATAATAACTAATCTGTTGTGCAAATATCAACCTATACTTTAAAAAAAAAAAAATGGGACAGTCTGATACATGAAGCATCATGCGTGCATTCACTCCCAGAGTGTCCTCTGACGCAAGCCTTAGTAAGTAATTTCATAATTTAAATTCGTGATCTATAAATTACACAAAGACAACTTCATCGTTGCTCTAGGGTTTCCTTTTAAAGTATCAAACTACACAAATAGCATGAAAAAAGGGGCAACATGGTTCATGAAGCATCGTGTATTCACGTAGGATTGGAGGAAGGGTCACACTCCGACAGAGTGTGATATAACGGTCTACTAACCTGAGACAAGCATTAGTTATAAATTTCACAGTTTTAACATGTGACCTATACAAAAACAACTTCATCATAGCTCTAAATGTCGCTATTTTGGTTGGAAAATTAGTTATCCTAGAGTTAACTATTTTGGGATTAGCTATTCCGGAATTAGTTATCCCACCCTCCATAAGGGATAAAACTAACACTACAATCCCGAGATAACTAATCCCCGAATGAGTTATCTCATGCATTTTATCCCAACTAAACATGAGATAAGCTCAGGCTAAAATTAATCAAGGATTAACTATCCCTTATCCCTCCTACCAAATGACCCTAAATACACTAATAACATTTTAAAAAGTGCACTATAATATTTAGAAATGGAGTTATTTTCTTACATTTTTTCCAGGCTTAATAGCTTTGTGATGAAACAACATGCCTTGATGATGACTATTATGCCTTCCCCCTCTTGGTGGAGGTATGTTGGTATGAGTTTCTGGTCCTCTATAATCAATTTCATAAATCTCTGAAGTGTCCACATTTGATAAGTCCATTTTCCCTGTCAATAATAATAAGCAAAAATGAAAAAAAAAAAAAAAAAAAAAAAAAACTTTAATATATATTATAAACATCGCGATACAAGTAGCTTAAGCAGTAGCAGCATATCCAGAATTTAGACGTTATAAGTTTTTAATAGTTTAGAGTAAATTTTGAAATGTATATCTAACTTTATATATTGTATGTAAGGTTGTTCTTTCTTTCCTATCAATAAAAGTCAATAAATAGTAAGCAAATAACTAAGCATATTTCATAAACACTTCAAGATACAAACAAAAGGCGAATCTAGGATCTAGAGTGTATATATATTATAGTGAGTTCGGAACAAGAGTAATTCAAATGTATGTATACATAATATAAGTAAAAAAAAAAAAATGGATATTCATGTAGTTCAACCCACAAAACTCACAAAACTCATCCTAGATTCGCTTCTGAATATATACAAACCTGAAGAAGATGAAAAAGACGGCGCGACGAGTAATAGTAGGAGGAAGATGACAATGAAGCCACACTTAAGCTCCATGGTAAAGTTCAAGATCTTCAAGATTTAGGAATGTATTATATATATGATTTATTTTGTAACAAAAGAGTGATGAAACTTGCTAGTGAGAATTAAGTACTCATTGGGAGAAAATAGATCATGAAAGAAGCATGAAGTATTACATAATGAGTGGGATTTTAAGTTCACAAGTTTTGGCAATGGAAACAATCACTATCCGCACAGCAATAAGTTACAGGGTCATGATGTAGATGTGTTGGATAGGAACATTTATGTAGTGTCTACCATACCACCCCACTTAAAATTAATTAATTAATAATTACTCTATTTTTTAAACGTCTTTTGGAAATACTTTCTTTTTTGGTTTCATACTCAGAGGCGGAGATAAAAGGGTTTCAAAATCTGAAGAAAAACTCACCAAAAAGGATTCAATATCTATAATATATACATAAAAATCATTTTAATCATGTATTAATAGTATAATTTTCAGTCGAAGGGGATGGATGAACCCTCTATTATTAGGTTGGCTCCGCCTCTGTTCATACCCCATATCCAATGCTCGTATTGGAGTTTGACTAATTGAGATTCGTGTATTGCATGACCAATTTCAGGAGGCGGCGCTAGGTCCCAACAAAAATTTTTTCCATTCCTAAAGTTCGAACTCGAGATCATTGATTAAAGGTGGAGGGATCCTTACCATCCCACCGCAACACATACTGATAGTACGTCTTGAAATATATAAAATTGTAACAATCTTGTCTTTTACCAACACATAGTATATCTCATGAGCTCTTGAAATAACTAGTGTTTATTTGTATTGAGTTCCTATTTAACTCGAATTTACTCTACGTTAGATTCATTAAAAGGGAAAGCGCTCTAATGATACCTCATGTGTATTCGGAATCCAAAAACTTGGATCTTATAAAATTGATAATTAGTGAAGTAGCTCAATATATTGGAGGGCAATGTAGTGTATAAGGTTCGGGGTTTGCCTGATCCTAATAACTTTAGCTCAAACAATATTGTATATATATAACGAAATTTACTAATAAGCTCAAACTATATTGTACCCAATAATCAAATGTATTATGGTAGAACTTCAAATACTAACACATACATAAATTTTAAATTTTGAATTTCATTATGATATCAAAAAAGGTGAAAAAGTGCAAGTAGTCAACCTAAAATTTTAGGAGATTTTTACACTATGCAGCAAGCCAACAAAGCCTACAAAACAAAAAACTTTGTTTTTTTTCAAAAATAAAAAATAGCCAGTATGATCCATATATATATATATATATATATAGCTTATATTTAGTCAATATATGTGTATATTATAATTTTTTTTTTACAGTTACCATATGATTTGCGTACGTTTTGCTCTTCTCAGACCACACGATGTAGGACTATACGGATATGTTATTGTTGATGTTGTATTAAAATAACGATTAAAAACAATTATGACTATGCAGAAAATTATTTTTATTAGCTGTTTGGCTAAAAGTATTAAGATCCCAATCTTTAAGGCAACTTGTGATCAAATAATAATCTTTAGATACACAAATGATGTGAAATTTTGTATATCTATCAAGAACAGTACATTGTGATAAAGATTTAAGTGGTCAATTAATATTTGAAAGGACAAATCAAAAAATAGTTAATTTTAAAAGTGTACCTAAAATTAATAAAACTGATTTAAATATTTTTTGTTTTGTCTGGCTTTTTTTAACAAAATTTTAGGACAATGCCCATGTGTGTATTATTGCAAATGTTGTAGAAGGGCATCCTATTTAGGAGACCCTTTGGTTGGATCTTACCCAACTAAAAAGAATTTGTATTGTTTTGTCTAGTTTAACAATTTTTTTTAAAAAGATATCTGTATTTTCCATCGTCCATAAATTCTAGATGTAATATGTGCATAAGTTAGTTATATCTATAAAACAAATTAAAATTTGCTATATTTCAAGAAATTATTGAAAGTGAAATTAATAGTGTTTTGTGTGGCCTGTTATGCCTTATTTTGGGAGAAGAGTCAAAAATATGCCTAAAGTTTGGCGAAATTTGTTGTAACACGCCTTAATTTCGTAGGGGTCCTATGATCCCCCTCAATTATTTATTACCTATATTTTTGTAGCATATATTTGTCCAGATAGACCACTTCAGATCCGTACACGATTACTGAGCGTGTATTAACGCAGTGATCCAGCTGGACAAATATATACCACAGAAATACGGTAATAAATGGTCGAGGAGTGTCATAGGATCCCCACAAAATTAAGTCATGTTACTGCAAATTTCACCAAAATTTAAATATATTTCTGACCTTCTTCCCATTATTTTTTGTTGAATTTTAACTTGTGAACAATTAACCAACATATAGAACTTTTGCCATGAGGTAGCTTGTGGCCAATTGACCATGCTTGGTGTATTCAAATGTTTCAACCTCTTGCCTTATATTCAAAATTAATGGAAAAAATCTTAATGATTTACTGGTCGGGATAACAGAACGAGCCAGAAATTAATTTATGTATTCTAATTTTTGAGAATAAATCCGATGGACAACAAAAGTTCAAGACTACTATCTAGGTCATTCGTGCTAATCATCCAGCAAATATTGTTTAGACACTTCAATTGATCGAGGCGTGATCTATTAGCCACTTGACATTAATATAGTACGTGTCAATAGTTCATGAGGTTCTATCTAATATTTTCTATGATATATATTAAAGTGTTGAAACCATAGCATATTATATGAAAGTGTCTCTTTCTAATATCAATTTGTGATAAATCATGAAATAGTAACTGTACTGATTGTTTGATGGCAAAACATAATTATTTGTTTTAAATTGATGTATTTGGAACTTTGTTGAAAAAAATTATGGGCAGTTTGTCTTCATTCTTTATTTTCTTAAGCAGAGATTGGCACCCTTTACTATGCTATTTTTGTGCATTTTGTGAATGGAAAATTTAATGCACTGCACCAAGATGTGAAATTATAATTATTGTCTTTTTCCTCAATATGAATTTCTATAAAAGTTTGATATGATCCTTTAATAGTGACATTGTGAAGTTGTATTCTAGAATAATTGATTAGGGTTTGACCGTCCCTTTGGTTATTCTTTTAAAGTTAAATGTATAATTTAGTTGAGGTTCTATCTAAAATAGATTTTGTATCATCGAAAGATAGAGATAAAAATTGTGTATATAGTATCGTCCCCAAACTTAATGTGTGAGATCATAGCGATGGGGACTGTATACATGCCGGCGGTGATATTGATTGGCTGAGAGGTATTTTTGATCAAACGGAAATGATGACTATGTAGTGTTGATCGGTAGTGGATAGTATTTTTCTGACAGAGTTTCACTGCAAATTGAAACACGAGGGGTTTAATTTAATTATTTGGTATTATTTTGGGGTGTTATGGATTAATGATTTTTGTTTTTGAAATTGGTAGTAGATGGGTGTTATTATATTGTGTGTGTATATCATTATAGAGGTAAAAAAAATGTGTTTGTTAGATAGACGTCTCTTGAGTTTTAATTGGGACCGGATCGAATACTGAATTTATTGGGTCAGGTAGTGAATTTGGATTAATCAATGAAGCATATATACCCTCCATCATCTTTTGGTTACACATGTGCCCCTACGGTTAGTGTGAGGGGCATATACGTACCATTTCATTAACGGTAGGGGCATATGTGTACCCAAAGTATGGCGAAGGATATATACATATCATTTATCATAGTTCGAGGATATATTGATATCTTTTTCGTATTTTAAATTAATGGTTAGCTTAACTATACCTATAGACGCTTAAGAGCATTTCGAAAAGTTCTGTTTCTGATTTGAACTGCATATGCCTAATAAAAATATTTTATCACGCGTTCAGATGCTCAATTAAAATAGTTATACATAACTCAAATATCTAAATTAAATGAAATTTACTGATAAGTTTCAGATATACGATCTATATAGTCGTATCATTAAGTAGGACTAATATTAGCTGTTAAGTAAACATCACTATGATTGATATTTATGATTGATGGATATAATAATAAGAAAAAAAATCTTTTTATCAAAATATCCACAAGTGTGTTAGTACATATTATTAATTACTTATCATCGTGTTCTAATAATTAATCTCTCCCAATCATATAAATATTCTATAAGATTTTTCACACGTAAAATATAATGTGATAGATCTAGAGGGGATTATGATTTATTAAGACATGACAAATGATTAGTTATGCTTAGACATGACTATCATGTAATCACAGCCTAATTACTAGTGGCTTGGCAAACAACTGGAGGTTGTCCTCTTAACTTGTTGATCAAACTCATTTATATATATTATATTTCTTCGTTTTAATTTATTTATTTTATTTTTTATTTATTATGTATTTAAAAATTACATAAAATTATATAAATTACAATCATTAACGCTTTAATATTTTTGAAGGACATAAAAAAATTGCTGACTCTCAAAATTTTATCAGTCACATAAATTGAGGTATACGAAGTAACATATATTATTTAAAAATAACGTAAAAAAATATTATAAATCACAATAATTAATAATTTAAAGCATTATTGACATATAAAAAATTTGATTGATTCTTCATATACTATCACAATCATTTATAGAAGTACACATATTATTTGAAAATAGTAGAAAGTACTATAAATTCCAATAATTAACAACTTAAAATATGAAAAATTACTCTCTAAACTCCATCAATGTCAGATAAACAGAGATATCTGAAAATTATGTAAAATACTATAAAATTGCAGTAATTAACAATTTAAAAATTTTTAAAATCATATAAACATCTACAAGTTATATAGAAAATTTGTCAGACTCTCAAAATTACATCAGTGACACATAAATTCAACCAATGAACGTAACATATATTATCTAAAAATTATATAAAAATATATATCATTAAAAATTTAAAATATTAAAGAATCATACAAAAAAATTTAATTGACTTTTTAAAAATTTATCTGAATCATATAAATTTAGATCAGAAAGTAAAGAACAAAACATGGTCTAGCACCACCTTCAAGGTGTTATGAGATGGATAGACTTTTTCCATTTTTAATTAGGTTGAAGTTTTCGTGTTTTGAGTCCTAACAATAAAAAAAAAATATCTACTAGAAAGTGTTTCTCCTTTGATGAATTTTTCGTAACACGAATCTAAATATAAATTATACTTACCTAATGACCTTAAAATGTGTAATTTTAAACTCTTTATCCCTATTTGATTAATGAACAATCTTAAAAATCAAAAGGTAAATGGGTTGATAAGATTCATCAGGAAAAATAATTTTCTACCTCTCTATAATAGTAGAGATAATGACTGCATACATACTATCGTGTTTCAAATTTCATTTGTGCAATTACATAAGATTTGTGGTATTCAAAATTAATGTATTATTAGTGAGACAAAACTCATTAAACATGAAGTTTTGTCCATAATATAAAGATAGTCAAAAATTTAAAATTACCTATTTTCAAGAATATTCTTGTAAGTTACCCAAATTTGAGTTATTAGGGCTTAATGTGAGTATGAACTCAAGGCTGTGATGAGGTAAATAGGATATCTTTTCTCATAATCAAAATTTTTGAGTTCAAATCAAGAGATTGAAAAATTCTCGTAGAGAACATTTTTTTCGTTTACTGAGCCTTAGACCGCACAATTGCTCTAATCATAAAAGAGGGTTCCTTGCAAGAGCGAAGCTAAGAGACTTGGATAGGCCGAACTCAACTTCACTCAAACAATATATTTGTGTCAAGTTGTTCATTAATGCGGAAATTATCTCCTATAAATTTATTAGATTGTTTATTATAAGAATACTTTTTGATAATTATTTTATTAAAATTTTAATTGCAAGTTATAGCAACTTTTAATTAAAAAAAATTGAAATATATATATATTTTCTTAAAATACAATTAACTTCTTTTTTATAGGAAAATATTCAATGTCTCCTAAAAAATATGTTGATAATTATGATAAGAATAAATTATGATTAAAATTATATTTCTTCATTTATTATCACTATTAAGTTTGATTTTATTCCTTTAAGAGCTTAAGATTTATAGACTATGTTATATAAGAAACATTTATGAATGATATATACTACTAAAATTTATGTGAACACAAGAATACCAGTAGTTATTTTCATTCCATATAATTAAGAAAAAAGCACTATCAAAAATATTAATATGTATCAAATTACATACCCAATTCATTAAATAAAGAATTATCGTGAATAAAGTGGTATAATAATTACGAGGATCAATTTGTATATTCATTTTATACACTAAATTATTTATTAACATATAAAAATTCTATAGAACAAATATTCATATCAATTTTCACCATCAAAATTGATGTAATTTCAGACCTTATTAACAGTTATAATAGGTAAGGTGGTGAGATGAACACCAGTTTTTATATTCATTTCATATATTAAATCATTTAATAACATGTAAAAAAAATAAGAAGAACCAGTTTCTATGTTAGTTTTGGGCCCTAAAAATTAGTATAGTTTTCAACTCCATTAACGATCACAATAAATTTATCAAAAACATGAATATCAGTTTGTACATTTATTTTTATGTGAATGAGTATAAACAAATTAATGCACATCAGTAGCACAATAATACACCAAATAGCATATTTGCATACTTAAATGTCTTCAACATAAACAAAATCTTTTTTACACCGTATTTCATGCTACAAGTACAATCAAATATGTACCACATTCTATATCAACTTTGCACCTTAATTTAATCATGATTTTTTTTTTCGTTGAACACAAATCGAAATAAATCACCATCTAAATGTACCATAAAGTCTTTCATTTTTCATAAAAATAACACATAATTCATTCACATAGAATTAAGAGACTAAACTAACAACCAATTTATGTAAAAAATTAACAAAAAACTTTATTACAAATTTTTTCAGTAAAGCCATCATGTTTTCTATAACACCCTGGATCATAGATATATATTTCTAATCTTTGGACGAAAAATGTTAAAGTTTATTGTGCAAGAAGAAGAAGACGAAGCATAATATATTTGAATTATGAAAGATTTGAATATGAAAAAAATAAAACGATTTTGGAGAGATATGAGAGGATGATTGATATCCTATTTTTAGTTGTCAACATTTTTTAAGGGTTGTAGTTTTTTTTTTTTTTTGAAAATAAAAACAACTTCTAATCCCTTTTTATTTTGTGTATATGTTTGTTGATTTGTTGAAGAAACACGAAGAAGAACAGATTTGATGAATGTATAAACTATCACCATCCACTGAAGCAAATAAAGAAAAAATTATCGTTATAGCAGTATTTTTAAATAAAAAGTATAAGAGATTTTTAAATGAAGAAAACTTTCTTTGATAATGGGTTATTGAAGAATAAAATCACATAGATGTTATTGAAGGAGGAATAAAATCATTTCAGAGAGAAAAAGAGGATAATTGATATCCTGAAAATAACTGTCATTTCTTTTTATGTGTATGAAATCTTTTTTTCGTTATATAAAATTTGTATTTTTTTTTTTAGTTTAAAGAAAAAATAATTTTTTATTTTATTTTTTAAATTGAATTTTGCTATAACTTGCAAACTTAAAAGTTTTGATATAACTTGTATTTAACCATCTAAGGAAGGTTATTTATATTTTTTTCTCTAATTAAATATGAATAAATATTAAATTTAAAATTTAATTACTATTAATTGAAATCGTCATTCAAGATCAAAACTAACAAAATTAAAATTCTGATTTCGTCTCTGGTCCTGAAGCGAGGTCGTCGGTGAGTAAGTGTTCATGTGAAGGTCGTTTATTTCTTAGGCATCATTTTGTGGACCAAATTGTTAAGGCATTTGGCTGGATGGAATTGTATATATTTGATTAATATAATTAAGAGCAGTCCTTTTCCTAGAATTATCAAATTCATTATACTTATTTATTTCTTGGTATTATTAAAATAAAAAAATAAATTTCCTTGAAAATAGTGGACAAAGATGAACTAGTAATAAAGATTGAGGTCCATGTACATTATTGCAGAAAGTTCCATGCCCGTCAATGATCTACTTTGACCTATTTAAATCTAATTCAATTTTTCTTTTTTCTTTTTTCTTTTTTTTTTTTCTATTTTTTTCTTTTTTTGAGGTTTAGAAATGAGTACATTGGAGTACAAAATAAGGACAAATTTAGTGTACAGGTGATAAGTTTATTTGAATTTAATAAATTTGGCTTAAATCATGTATGGTTGATCCAAATGGATAATATTGCACAATGTTAAAAGAGTATTTTTAGCTAGTTTAGTCGGCCAATTGATATCAAAGTCAATAATTCGATTAGACAAATATATATATGACATTGGCTGAGTGGTGGTGAGGAGTTCGACCTACTATATTTGAGCGTTTCAAGTCGGCTTACTATCTTTATTCATAGCTTGGAGAAACATACACATAGAGAGAAGCATATGACTTTGATAGCAAATATAAATACTTGCACGATGTGGATATCTCAGATAATTAATCTGAGCGTGGGATTGTTCGATTAAATTCTTTCCAATATCTCCATGGTGTGAGATATTGAAAGTAAATCGTACATGCTTGACATAAAACTGATAATATCATAGCATATTAGAAGTATTTTTGGCTCTCTATCTCCCTATCCAAGATAAAGTTGCTGCCATCTAAACAAGAGGTCACTGGTTCAAGCCGTGAAAACAGAAATGCAAGGTGAGGCTGTAAAGGGTAGACCCTTGTGGTCAGGCCCTTCTCCTGTCGTTGCGCATAGTGGGAGCTTGGGTGCACCGGACTTACCTTTTCTTTTATCTCTCAATCTAAGATAAGGTATATGTATAAACTATCTTTCCGAGCTTCCACTTGTTGATTTCGCCAGATATGTTGTTGTTATATTAGAATTATTCTTAGGTTATTTTAGCTTAATATTAAAGACTAATTTTTGATAATTCTCCACTTTATTAATTTTTTAAATTTTCTTAGATTTCTATGTGCTGTGCCATATATCTGCTAGACTGGCATGCTCATATTAATGCTTAATTAAGTCTATTGATGAGAAACAGCTAATACCCTCTGTATTAATGGTCCAATTCTTCATCTCTACAATTACATGCTGTCAGGTTTCTCTGTCTGATTTAGACACTATCCTTAAATTCAACTATATCCACTTATATATATATATAGATATAGATATAGATAGATAGATAGATAGATACAATTTATATATATATATGTATATTAAAAATTTGAAGGTCCTTAAAAAAGTGATTTGAATTTTTTGCCATTTATTAAATATCTTCGTTTTAGACAAAATCGTCTTTTCACTATTTTTTTAATATTTAAAAATTAAAAATTAATTAAATATTTATAATAAAACTTTTCCTTATTTGAATTATGTAACTAAAATATAGGAAATAAAAGTCAATTAACTTTTTACCTCAAATAAATCATTTAAAAAAAAAATAATGAATTGATAATATACATTATCATATGTTTTTTGGGGGGAAGTGTTCATATTCAATTAAATTTTTAACCTTAAGTAAATCTTTAAAAAATTCGTAGTACATTTTTCTCATACATTCTTTTAGATTTTGGATAAAGTTTTATTTACAATTAATTTTGTCGGTGACTTCTTTAATCTATAATTTTTTAATTTAGGTAAGAAATCATAATATTTAACATAACTTTACCTTATATAAAACAAATTTTATAATTCTATATAAATAATATTTAGACCAAAATTTACAAAAAACATGCATACGCTCAACTTCTACTTTTCCCTCTTACTTTGGTATTGATAATAAATTCTCTCCTATAATTTCTCTTGTTTCTCTTTCAGTTGAAAATTTTCGATCAAAAAATTGAAAGAAATAAGCATGTTGTCGTCGAATGAAGTGGTAAAAAAAAATCAAAGGTTTATTTTTCATTTTCTTTCTTTTTTTAATTTAAGTGTCTTAATTTTGACTATGTTGTTTGACGATATTTTGAAATATTATTCATTATGTTATCATAAAGTGTTGAATCCTAATATCCATAACTTTTATTTGAATCATTAGTATTATAGTTGAATCTTTTTTTTTTTTTGGGTTTCCTAAGGTATCCCCACAACCGGCAACCGTGAGACTAATCATCCGTTCCTACTGTCAGCGCACTAAGCGGTAGGGAACTGGCCACAGAGTCTTTTCCATTCACCAGAGGTGGGGATCGAACCCCCAACCTCTTGCTTAAGGGGTGAACCACCACACCAACCCTTGTGGTTATAGTTGAATCTTTAATTAAACTTATTATTACTTGATTTTGAAATATTACGTTATCATAAAGTGTTGAATCTTAATATCCATAACTTTTATTTGAATGATAAGTATATCAACTTTTTCATTCACATAGATAAAAGTTGTTGTGTGCCACATACATGCCACAAATTTTGAGTTTTCCTCTTATCGGTGTGCATCCATCCAAATCACTAAGAGATTTAACTAGGAGTTTTCCTCTAAACCTGAGAGAAAAGAAGGTTCAACGTACAATTTAATTAAAAGTGTAAAGGGTCTTAGAAATATTGTTTGAACTTTTTGCCCTTTATTAAAAATCTCTGTTTTAGACAAAATTGTCTTTTCCCTATTTTTCTAATATTTAAGTGTTAAAAATTAATTAAATATTTTATAGTAAAACCTTTCCTTATTAGAAGTCATCAAAATTAATAACAACTAATATCTTTTTCATTAGTTTAAGAATTATAAATCAACAAAAATTGATTTTAGGAAGATTTGAAAAATTTAGAAATAAATAAGAAAGCGTTAGAATAAGAAAAATATAACAAATACCAAATTTTTAAAAGTTTTAAGTAATCAAAGATTTTTTAAGAATTTAACGTTAAAAATAAGAAAAGATTTTAAATATAAAAAAAATAAGAGAAATAATCATACCAAAAATATGGTTCGACTCGATGTGTCTGTCTTAGCCTCTAGCAGCAAGGAAAATAGGTATTACATGACAAATACAGAAGTGACGAGCTATTAACCACTTGAAACTTCTGCTGCTAAAATGTATATGTGCTTACAATAAAATATATGTTATGTTTATATTATTTTATTAAAGTGTGAAGGATCTTTGAGAAATGATTTAAACTTTTTGTACTTCATTAAAAATTTTTGCAATAGACAAAATCGACTAATTTTAAATAATCAATTGTTACACGTGCGAGGAACGTGCAGTTACATATATATATATATATATATATATATATATATATATATATATATATATGAATGTATGTATGTATGTATATATTCTACATAATAATTATATAATTTTAATACATTCTATACAATTTTTAGCTGCAATAACTATTCAGATACATATTTTATGCAATAATTATACAATTTTTATACACATCCTATACAGTTTCTATACACATTCTATACAATTTTAAAAATGACAAGGTGGTGGAATTAAAATAGGAGAGTGGCTACTCCATGACATTACTTTGAAATTGGTCATTTTAGGAAAAATTCTTAGTCCTAACGAATAGTAGCGGAGCTACATGTATGATGACCCCCATTCGATGGAAAATTATACTATATATATATATATAGGGTTATTTTCTATGTATATATAGCAGATATCGAACCTCCTTCGGTTAGTTCGTATGTTCACTTGTGAATCCCTTGATGAAAATTCTGATTCCGCCACTGTTAATGAATATAAGGTGTCCTTCTCCCACGAATAGAAATATTTATATAACCGATCACAACTTATTTTGATTAAAATGTAGTTGTTGCTGTAATGTTCACAGTGAGTTGGGCTTTTTGAAAAATGCTTTTGGGTCATTGCCTTTTACAAGCCTATGCCAGTTTAGTACTTAAATTAGATCTTTCGAAAGGGTTTGTAAATATTTGTTTTCAATTTTTGACTTGATGCATTATACTAGTACGGATAATTATTTGACCAAGTAAACTTATAAACTATATTTATCAAACATAGTGAGAGTTTAAAAAACTATCGAACATACACTCGCCCTATATCAATGATGCAATTGTTTTTAAATTTTGATTTGTAGCAGTGATACAATAATTTTTAAAACTTGTTATGTATCAGTGATCTGACAATTACTTTATATCTGTCGTTACATTGATGCGAGCAAATTATTGTATCACTAATACAGTATGAATTTAAAAAGCTATTGTATCACTGATACAAAATAAACTCTAAAAACAAACTACATTTTATAATTATTTAAATTATCACTATAACTAAACTTCAAACTATCGCTATTTCTTAAAATTGTCCTTATTAGGTTTAGTATTAGTTCATTCATTTTTACATGGAAAAACTACACAAATCCCATATTGAAGACACCATATTACCTAATATCCCTTAATATTTTACAAATTACATAAAATTCCTATTTGCATATTTACTGGTGATACATATGCTATAACTTGCACACCCTATTTTATCTCTTCTTTTCACACCATCTTTCTCTTTCTTTTACGCATCATCCTTTTTGTTTCCTCACAAATTACTCCCCTAAAATCTCTCCAATTTTAGTAGATTTTGAGTCAACTTCATTCTCCAATATTTTAACTGATTTCAACCGATCGTTCATCCTTTAATTTTAAAAATTAACAACTTCTTCAAAGAGGTTAGCTTTTGATTTACGCTTTAAAATCCTTTTGTGTTAATTTGTTTTATCTTCAATGACTAATGAAGATTCACCCTCATTCAGCTTGGGGATTTCAAAAATTAAAACACAAAAAACTGTTCATGATAGTAATCAGGTCTTGGGTTTTACTCCGGTCAATTTTGATTACGCCAAATTAGGGTTTAGTGAAAATCGATCAAAGCAGCGAAATGACCCTGAAAAATTGAAGATTTTAAGAGAAACTTTTGCTGCAAAAAATCAAGTTTCCAACATGCAAATGGAAGATCGGGATGAAATTGAACAAATCCTCAAATCACTGTCGGAGCAAGTTTTTTTTTCCGCAACTAATTCATAAATGGTGATTCATATAAGTGGTTCTTTAAATGGGGATTCATATGGGTGATTCATATAATTGCAGATTAATAGATTAGTTGGTTCCTTAGTGATTCATATTTTTTTTTGGTGATTTATATAGGTGATTCATATGGGTGAAATAATAATATAATATTTTAATTGGTGATACATATATTGTGTTGGTGATTCATAGATATTGATTAATATAACTGATTCTTTTAACTGGTGATTCATATGGGTTATTCATATAACTGCATTTTAACAGATCAACTGGTTATTTTGTGATTCATATTTTTTTGGTGATTCATACAGGTGATTCATATGTCTGACACACTAAAATGATATTTTAATTGGTGATACATATATGGTGCTGGTGATTCATAAATGGTGATTCATATAACTGGTTCTTTTAACAGGTGATTCATTTGGGTGATTCATTTAATTGCAGATTAACAGATTAATTGGTTACTTGGTGATTCATATTTTTTTGGTGATTCATATAAGAGATTCATATGGGTGTTACATTAAAATGATATTTTAATTGGTGATACATATATTGTGTTATGGTGATTCATATACTTGTTACTTTTATTCTCTGTGGATACGTTTTTTTGTTTATACATATGTGATAGCACTTTATGTACTCATTTTTTTGTTGTTGTAATTTATAAATATGTGATACATTTGACTTATGAATCATCTTCTTATTTGTGTTGTTGACAGAATGTTAGTTTGTTTGTGAAAAAACTATCTTCCCACAATGTAAGGATTGGTAGTGCACATAATATCAATGTAGTAGATAAGCTTAACGAAGTTTTGAATGATGAAGGAATTAGAATGTTCAGAAGCACTTGTTTTGGGTCATTTCTGGACCTACCCAATTGTAACTTTCAAGGATCGATAGCAAGGTGTTTGATGACTAATTCTTAGGTCCCTGTATGCAAGACTAATCTAAAATATGTCAGGAAGCTTCCTTCCAAGAGAAATAGGCAGCCATCAAAAGTATATCAGTCACCATTTGTCAGTGTGTTTGATTTTGGATCAAAAGATAAAGAAGTCATCCATTCACATAAAAAGTTGAAATATCTGTTTGAAGGTCACAACATTAATAGACTATATGCTGAAGATCTCTTCTCTAAGCTCTCTGTTTGGATGTCAGTTGGACTGTACAATCCACATGCTACTAAGTAAGATTGACGAATCACCTTTCCCAATATCATATATATGTACTACTTTCAATACTTATAGGAATTATAATTTGATTTCATGAAAGGAAAGAATGAGTACTACACGGCCAAATACGTTGATCTAAAATCAAGTCTTGATTTTGTAGTAGCACACCCGGTGAAAAAAAAGTTAGTTTTATTACATGGCGCAATCAAGTAATTATTGGAATGATGAGGCATGTCTCAAAGAAATATATATAGCAATTAACTATTTTATTAATTTTTATTATTAAAGCATAAGCTATTTTTACAACATGACCCAAAAAATTTAATTTTTGCAGTATGAATATAGCTTTTCTGGTAGCAGATGTATCATAGTGATAAATCTGGGTCTCATATGTATCACTGTGATACATATGCTATCTAACTTGAATTTAACTTGAAAATTTAATTAGGAGGCATGGGTTAGTGTCATTATTTGAATAACTGATTATTATTATTTGTTGATGATTGAAGTAATTGAATGTAGATGATTTGTATTAGCGAACCCCGACTAGTCTGGTTGAAGTATAGGTTTCATCAATTAACATTGTCATTCTTTATTCCTTTGGCCGTGACGATTGTTTTGGTTATTCCTGCGCAAGATTTGATCTTCATATCCAATGCTTAAAACTTTTGAACTACATTCTACTGCATTTTTTAATGAGCAAGATTTAATTTTTATGTTGCATCCTGTTATGAGCGATGTGCAACTCGATACATTTGTTGTGGATTTAGCTTGTCTCTACGTTTGTCAAAAATTGTGATTACTATATCTTTATTTATAGTACTTAATAATCCAACTCTTGTGTATGCCTTATATGAATCACATGTTCTTACACATCTTAGTTTTATATTACAACATATCAATGTGGTATTCTACTATCTTAGAAAGAAAGCAAAACAGGATACAACCAGTGAATATAGATATACCACCCTGAATTGCGTGTTCATGAACTACATCCATGATACATCTACTCATTATCACCGAAGTCATTCTGAGAATGATCTTACCTCGCATGACAAAAATGTTCGCTCAATGAAAGTGGCTTCAGTGGAGAGATCAATTTGTGAGATTATGCAAAGAATATGCATTTCAGATGGTATTCCATGGCATTTGACTGACGAGGTGTACGTACCAATAAATTGTAAAGGGTCGTTTCACTGGGTGTTGGTAGTCATAGTACTCAAGGAAAGATGCATTCGTGTTTACGACTCGATGAAAGTTCATAGAGGTCATGCTGATGAGATAAAGGAGCTTACTGAAATGTTGTCAACTTATTTGACAATATCTGATTTTTTTGAGAAAAAAGATCGCACAGATTGGTCACTTCTAGACGCATATAAGGAAAAGACGGACCAACATGCATTCGATGTTCACATTGTTGATGGAATTGTGCAACAATCAAGCGGCACGTTGTAAGTATCATTTATTTTTTTGAATATATTATTTTAAGTAAGAGAAAATACCTATTTTTCTATTTTTCAGGAATTGTGGCTTGTTTGTTGCAGCATATGCTGAATTTTTAAGTAACCGACATCAAATACCATCTTCAGAGTTTGATTCGAAAAAGCATCGTACAAGATACACATCCTTGTTATGGGACTATGGTGTGAACAAGGCATGCACTGGATATGTTAGTGACAATCAGGATTCGCCTAGGCCTAAACGCACCTTCATTCGATCAGAGGATACAGAGATGATTGATGTTGAACCGTAGTTGTCTAGCATTTATTGTGTTACAAAAGGATATTGTTTTCTTATGTTTGTGAATTTCAGGTTTTTTTATTTTTTTATGTTTGGGTATTTATGGATATATCATGACAACATATTTTTTTCTATAAAATATCATGACATTTTATCTTAGAAGCAGATCTGGTATTAATACTTTTGTGGCAGTTTAACTTACATAATCTATCACAAATTTTCAGTTTTGTCTATTGATATATAGCATCAATATTTTGTTAACAATCAGAAGTGATCTAATATGTATCACCAAATACCATATGAATCACCGTTTATAATACTAACCAATTTTTACGTGAATCACCAAATACAACTTAATAAGTTGTATTCTGTTATCACCATTTATAATCTGTAATCATATAAATCTCCACTTTCATGAATAATCAATTAAATAAATCACTAATTATATGAATCACCATTTTTCAAATGGTTAAAATAAATCACCATTAAAAAATGATTAAACCTGAATAAACTGTAACCAATATGTTGAAGATGGATCACCAATTAACATGTTAATTCTAATTTCTAATATGAATCAACTAATTTTACACGAATGATTTATCTGAATCACATAACAATATTAAGTTTTTTAATATGTATCACCAAATACCATATGAATCACCATTTATATTATTAACCTGTTTTTTATATGAATCACCAAATACAACTTAATATGTTAAGTTGTATTCTGTTATCGCCATTTATATTTTGTAATCATATGAATCTCCAGTTTCATGAATAATCAGTTAAATAATTCACTAATTATATGAATCATCATTCTTCAAATGGTTAAAATGAATCACCAGTTAAAAATGATTAGAACTGAATAAACTGTAACTAATATGCAGAAAATGTATCACCAATTAACATGTTAATTTTAATTTCTAATATGAATTAACTAATTTTACACGAATGATTTATATGAATCACATAACAATATTAAGATTTTTAATATGCATCAATTGAAAATAATATAATTAAAATTTATCACTAATTAACCTGTTGAGATTAAATAGTAATATGTATCACTTTATAATTTCATTTAGGAAATGTATCACTAACATTCCTCATTAACTCTAACATATCTACATAAGATAATAGTACTAATGAATTATAAACGATAATCTTAAAAACACATATCTTTTCCAATTATAAACAGAATATATCAAGCAACGAAATTTTGAGTAATTAACTCAAATTATTGAATTCAAAACTTTGAACTAAGTAAACATGTTTGATTAAACTTTAAAGAGAAAATGTCACATCTCTTTTAGAAAGTAGTTGCAAGTACGTCTGTTGTGGCCTTCATACCCACACTTGGCACAATGATTTGATGTTGATGAAAATTTTTCTCTACTTTTCTTTTTTCTGCCTTTCTTGGGTCTTCCTGGTAGGCGTTTATATTTTGGAGGCAAAACCACATCTTCTAACACCTCCGGTAGTACATGCCAGTCTCGTTTATCGGACATTGGACAAATCGGCATTTCATAAGTCTTCACTAGTGCCTCCTTCTTGTAGTAATCTGAGTAGTATGGCTTCATTTTCTTTACATGTTTGCTTTTCAATACAGCAGTAGCGTGCGCACATGGTATCTCATCAAGCTAAAATCCACCACAGTTGCAAGTTCTATTATTTAACCGAACAATGTATTTTCTTCCTTCTTCATACACATCGTATGTGTAGTTAGTTGATTCCCTAATCTGAAAATATTATTGCATAAAGTTTTATGTAAGTCAACATAATATGTGAACAATAAAAGACCCAGATTAATTAAATATAAAGAACAAAAATTCAAGTGGAAGCATATTTCAACAGATGTATCAAAGTGATACATATGACTCCTAGATGTATCACTTTGATACATCTGTTATCAGAATGTTAAAAAAAATCTGCAAACCAACTTAGTTAAAGTATACTGATTATTATTTTAACTTACTATCATATGTGATGACTTAGCCTCGTTCAATTGAAGAATTTGTTGAAATCGACCTCCCAATGACTTTTTAGAAAGAAAGATAGATCTGTCTCTATTTTTTCGGTTCCACACACCAAATAAGATTCTGACCTATTCAAGAAAATAAAAAATTGGCAGTTCACGAGCCTCAACAAGACGAGAGTTGATACACTCTGCAATGTTGGAAGTCATCATCCTCCCCCTATTTATTGGAGCATGAACTCATGACCACTTTTCAAATCCAACATTTTCCAAATATACCTTAACTCTATTGTCAATCTTTCCCACTTTACATATAAGCTCATCAAAATCATCCAACTTGTACGCTTTAGCCATGGCAAAAAATTGATCGGTCAGCTTGTCCTTACTCTTTCTATAATTCGTGCAGACATTATTCCAAAGATGCCAAATACAAGTAAAATCTGGTATACATGGATAGACCACACTAACCGCCTTGATTATGCTTTCATGTCTATCAAAGACAACACACATATTATCGTGCTCATCGAAAGCACACTTGAATTGCTGGAAAAACCACATTCAGGATGAACCATTCTCAGAATCTACAATCCCATACGCAAGCAAAAATATATGTCCTGATACATAATATCAAATAATGATTATGTCTAAGTTATATAACAATTACCATCATTTGTAAGAAAAAAATAAATCACTATGTGCAATACCTGCTCCATCAAGTATGCTACCTGAAATGAATGTTCCCTGGTATGGTCCTCTCATGTGACTACCGTCTACTACCACAACAAGCCTACAATTTATCCGGAGACTTATGCATCCTTATATGTGAATTGGAATAAATCGAATTCAACATGTATACATATGTAGGCATTTTCTTATATCCGTCAGCTGATCGCCCTCTCAATATCTTTAAAGCACGTTCTTTAGCATGTCACGCCTTCATGTAATCTACGTCCAAACCAAGTTTCCTTTTTATATCTTTAATAATGTCACTTGGGGTGATTATTCTTTTGTAGTTCACCAACTTTGGAGTCGTTATTCCAGCTACAAAGGCAATAGTTGCATGTTGTTGCTCAAACACTCTGTCCATTATTGAACAGGTGCGTTCATCGTTGAAGGTACGTACTATAAATATATCAGTACCATGCTTAAAGGACGCCTTGAATACCTAACTATATTCCGGCCATTTGCACAGCAAGACATAACTGAAATATACGTCAAAAAAATATATCGCTAATATGAAGTTACGTTAATTTGTTTATATATGAATCACCATATACCATATGAATCACTATTTCAATCAAAAAATGAGCCAATTAACCAATGAATAAACAGTTAATATGGATCACAAATATGAACTTAATCTGTTATTCTTTTTTATTCTATGAATCACCAGTTATATGAACCACCAGTCATATGCATAATCTGTTTTTTCCAATCTGTTTATATGAATCACCAATATGAGTAACCATTTATATGAATATCCAATTACATCAATAACCAGTAATCACCAATATGAATCACTATATATATAAATATACACTTACAATAATAATTAGTTATTTGTATCACTTATATGAATCACTTGTTTTTTGCAATACCAATTACATTAATCGCCAACATCAAAAATAGATTATATGAATAACCAATTATATGAATCAACACTTATATGAATCACCAGTTATATGAATCACTTGTTATTTGAAACACCAGTTACATTAATCACCAACATAAAAACTCGGTTATATGAATCACCAGTTACATTAATCACCAAAATTAAAAATCAGTTATATGAATCACCAGTCATATGAATAACCTGTATTTCTAATCTGTTTATATGAATCATCAATATGAATTGCCATTTATATGAATAACCAATTACATGAATAACCAGTTATATTAATCACTAATATAAATCACCATATATGTAAATATCAACTTACAATAATAATTAGTTATTTGTATCACTTATATGAATCACTAGTTATATGAATCACTTGTTATTTGCAACACCAGTTACATTAACTAATATACAAATGTATCACTACAGCTTCCAGATGTATCAAATTGCGAATTAAATCAATAATTGTCATTAAAAAATAAAAAACGAACCTCTGCTTGTCAGATCTCTCAGCTCTGAAATTGAACCTGAGCTTGTTTGCATAGTTACGTATTACCAAGACAAGTGTAGCTTTATTTTTATACTTTTGGTTCACCTTTACAACACTATTATAGCAATCACTTATCAGTTCTTCACCACCCACATTAACAATTGGCAGAGATTCAATGTTACCAACTACAACAACTACAAGTTCAGACGGCTCAACAAAATGACAACACTACATCGTCATATCATCTGCGTCAACATCATCACTATCAATTACAATTTCACTCATTGTAATACACAGTGGATACTTCCCAAATATAGATTCAACTTTCAAAATCTGGAGAAAAAGTTTCACAACCATATCATTATGAATCTCCAACGCTGATGAATTGCCTTGAACAACGTATTTGGCATGAATTCTTTCCAGAGATACATCAATTTTCAATTGATTTGATATGGCATCCATTAAATTATGGCACGACATTTTTTCATGAATTACAATACCATCGACCCGATAGTTATCGTAGCTTATTTCAGAAACTCATTCCCCAGAATGACGCAACAACACAGTGACGAGATCCATTGAAGAAATTTAGAAAAAAAATATTGAATATCGATTTTTTTGTTCCAAAATTGAAAAACTTTAAGCTTCTAAAGAGGTTTGCTTCAGGGTTGAACTGTTTACAAATGGAATTGCGTTTTTAACGCTTGTAACAGTTTAAGCGAGATTTACGTAGTTAAAATCAAAGAAAATCTATTGCTTCCTAAAATAAATACCTGATCTGTTACATATGTATCACTTTTATATATGTATCACTGCTTAACATATGTATCAGCATTTTAAAATTCTGGGATAAGATGTAATTAGCAAACTAAACAGAATTTTATGTAATATTGCTTAAACTATTAGGGATTTATGTAAGTTACTTTTTTTACATCATACCTTAAAAAGGCTGAAATCTTCATTTTCAAATCAATTTTTCTCATAGGCCCTAAGCAACGGCCCAGCCCAAAAAAAGGTCACAGGTTCAAATACATAAGAGGTTGCTAATCCGTTCGTTCACTTTTAACATATCAAAAATAGATAATTATTATATTTATAGAGGTAGATGCTAACCCTCCTCATTTGTAAAATCGTCTTGACTCTATTTCTCTCAAGCAATACAATAATTGCATACTCATACTCGATCCGAACGCGCTTAGATTTGTTCTCTTTACTTTGCTTACTTTGATTGCGTTATATTCTTCTATTTTCATTATCTACTAACAATTAAACAACCATTTAATCGGACCGAAAATAAGGTTAAGCTGCAATACATGTTCTTGGTCCCTAATTACCAATTCAACTGTACCAATTTCAGGATAAATAAAAATATATTCGGTATATTTCTATAAAGTGGATCTGAAAAGAGTAAAGTGTACGCAGTTCATTCCACTAACTCAAAGGTGAGGTAGAGAGGTCGTTTTTGATAGACCCTCTGGCTCAAGACAAAAAAAAGTATTGAAAAAGACATAATGTGAAAACAAGAAATAATAAATAGTGCAGAATAACAAAAAGTAACATAAACAAAACTATCAAAAAATAATACTACTATCAATTTATCCAAAACAAAAATAAAAATAAAAATTCACTTATTTTCTAAAACATATTTTTTTGCTAACGAACACACCCTTGAAGTGACCAAAAGAAATGCATCATCATGTATAATAATGGACACCAACAAAACCCCAAAGATTTTTTCCCCCTAAAATCTGTAAGTGCATGCATGCATTTATTACTCATACAAGTCATGATGTTTGTGTTGTCACTGTACACAAGCCTTCCTTTCACGTGCCTGTTTCGTCAAATTAAGCAATGCTTTTTTCTGCTCTTAATGAGAAGCCTCGAATTCGAGCCACTGAAAATACAAAAAATTATATTGAGAGTGCTGCCTTTAAAAATGTGCTCTGCAATAGGCAAATTTATATTCATATCTAAGGGCGGTCGTTATAAATAATAAAATAAGCAAGGAAAGAGGTTTGCTTTTCTACGAAGCGTGAATGCTAAATGCCAACCGAATGATCAGCCGGTCCATATATAGTGCCTGCTTGTGACACGTAGGGCTTATTTTTCGTGATTGCTTTTTCCATCTATCTCGTCTAAACAAGGACCATCAAAAGTGGGGACTATCCAAGCTAATGATATAGGCAAAAACACTTTTCGACCAAATCTCATTAATTGATCATAACAATATTATGAAAATGTTGTTTGAATTTCAATGGAGATAACGAATATCGAAAGAGAAGTAAAAAAAAAAAATTAATTCCTTGAAGGGTCTGATTAATCTTCTTCTTTTCCTTTTATGAAGAACAATCTAGAGACTAAATCAGCGATGAAGTCAAGATTTTCATTTAGGGGGTTCAAAGATGCACATAAAATCTAATCAAATGGGGCTCAACAATGATTATATATACATAAAAAATTATTTTAACCATATATAAATAATGCAATTTTTTATTGAAGAGGATTCATCCGAACCCCTGAGTATATGTAAGCTCCACCTATAGTCACTAAACTTTTGACCAACTCATTTTTCAATTATTTGCCAATGTATCTTTCTTCATTTGGTCTACTTGTATGTGGTTAGAAGAGAAGTTTTATGTGTATATTGTATATTATAATGTTAAATTTTCTTAATTTTTTCCTGCATTCACTTTATTAAATTTAATATTTTTTTTGTGAAAATTCTGATTTTGCTATTGATTAGGGACGTTGATAGTATTGGGATACAACAACATATCACTGTAATTTCATCGAGTATGACGAATATGCGATATATGCAGAACTTACCATTCATATTAACATATTTTAAATTGATTATAGAATACTAAAAATAATTGTTAATAATGAAATTACTAATCATAGTCGCAATTATTTTAGATGTTGTTGTGAAAAGAGTGAAATTACTTTTCTTATATAACTATGTTTTGTTGCTGATTTCAGTCTATCGATTCAAAATCAACAGCTAACTGGACTAAAAGTAATTAATTTCTCTAATTTAAAATTTTTTATGTCAAATTTAAAATTTTTTATGACAAATTTGGTATTTTTTATGCCAAATCCCCCCCCCCCCCCCCAACCTTTACCTCAAATCTCAACTATACACTTATAGTCAGCGGGGTACCTATGACCCCCTGAACTATTTTAAAGTGGAATGTTTACCCCCATAAAAGCTCATGCCCAGACATTGTTTCAGGCAGTGAGCTGCACTCGCTTCCACGTTATCGCCCCATCATTTTTTCTTGCCACATCATTAACACGTCATTTTTTCCTTTTTTCCTCTAAAAAATTAATTATTTAACTTTTTTATTTCTTTTTCTCTTCCATTGCACCACTTCTATGGCCATTCTTTCTCAAAAAGTTCTTTTCTTTAGTTTTCATTTCACTTTGTTTTCCACCCATTTCTTCACTTTCCACTCTTGCTATTTCCAGAACTTCAAAATGAACCACTCAGTCATGGTGACCTCATCTGACCCTTCCGCTTTCCTTTTTATACAAAAAAAAAAACTTAAACTATGAAAATTGATGTTGAATTTATGATTGTGAAAAAATTTGGTGTTGATTTTGATCATGATATTGTTTTGATTGTTTCAATTTCAAGGCATTGTTGGAAGTTTATGTTTCATTTCATGAGAACAATGATTCTTGGTATGGTAATTCAGTTAATGAGTATGTAAGTTTGATGAATTAATTTTGGTTTGGATGCCATTGTTGAGTTATTAAAGAAGAAGAAGAAGAAGAAGAAGAAGAAGAAGA
>NC_061119.1:10197704-10243020 GCF_002878395.1 Capsicum annuum
GGAAGGGGAGGAGGAAGAACAAGAAGAGGAGGAAGAGGAGGAGGAAGAAGAAGAAGAAGAAGAAGAAGAGGAAGAAGAAGAAGAAGAAGAAGAAGAAGAGGAAGAGAAAGAAGAAGAACAACAAGAAGAAGAAGAAGAAAAAGAAGAGAAGGAAGAAGAGGAAGAAGAGGAAGAAGAGGAAGAAGAAGAAGAAGAAGAAGAAGAAGAAGAAAAATAAGAAGGAGAAGAGGTAGAAGAAGAGAAGGAAGAAGAAGAGGAAGAACAAGATTAAGAAGAAGAAGAAGAGGAAGAAGAGAAACATGAGGAAGAGAAAGAAGAAGAGGAAGAAGAAGAGAAACAAGAAGAAGAGGAAGAAGAAGTAGAGAAAGAAGAGGAGAAAGAAGAAGAGGATGAGGAGAAAGAGGAGGGGGAGAAAGAGACGAAGGGGGAAGATGGGGAGAAGGAAGAGGAGAATGAAGAAGATGAGGGAGAGGAAGAAGAAGAGGAAAAGAAGTAAGAAGATGAAGGGGGAGAGGAGGAGGAGGAGGAGGAGGAGAAGAAGAAGAAGAAGAAAAAGAAGAAGAAGAAAAAGAAGAAGAAGAAGAAGAAGAGGAGGAGAAAGAAGAAGAAGAAGAGGAAGAGGAGGACGAAGAGGAGGAAGAAGAGTTGGAGGAAGAGGAGGAGGAAAAGAAAGAAGGGAAGGAAGAAAAAGAGAAAGAAGAAGAGGAGGAGGAAAAATAGGAGGAAGAAGAAGAGAAAGAGGAAGGGGAAGAGGAAAAGGAAGAAGAAGATGATGAAGAAGAGGAAGAGGAGGAGGAAGAAGAGTAAGAAGAAGAAGAAAAAAGAAGAAGAAGAAGAAGAAGAAAAACAAGAAGAAGAAGAGAAGGACGAAGAACAGGAGGAAGAGGAAGAGGAAAAGGAAGAAGAGAAAGAAGAAGAGGAAGAGGAAGAGGAAGAAGAGGAAGAAGAAGAGGAAGAGAAAGAGAAAGAGGAAGAGGAAGAGGAAGAGAAAGAAGAGGAAGATGAAGAGGAAGAATAAAGAAGAATGATAATTAAAAATGAATAAAGAAAATAAAGAAATATTTGGCTATGTCAGCGTTCTCACTCTCTTTAAAGAGAATGAAACACACTCTCTTTCCATGTCAGCTTTCAGGGAGATAAATATTCCACTTTAAAATAGTTCAGGGGGTCATTGGACCCCCTAAAGTATAAGTGTGTAGATAGGATTTGGGGTAAAAGTTGGGAAAGTATTTGGCCATTTTCTTCAAAAAAATATATAAAACTTTGTTTCTACCGTTACCTCCGCCCCACTCACCCACCCACCAAAATTTATTTACACCACTCTATTTCTGCTCTATAAAACTCCTACCCAAACTATTCCAATAAATTTAAGATAAAAGTATGAAAGATGATCTAAAATTATTTCAAAAATATAATTTTAAATATGAGATTTGATTACTCTTCTTGTGACTCTTCAAGCACTTTAAATTATTTGATTATAGTTTTAAGTTAAAATATTATACAATTTATTAAATGATGTGGAAGCAAAGTTTTCTAATTAAATTTGTTTGTCCTATAATTTATCTTAAGGTTACTTTTTATTGTTTATTCTATAATTTATATTTAGGTAGGTAATTGTGATTAAAAAATAATTAATCTTAATAATAAATAATATAAATAATTAAAAAGCTAAATAAGCATGACAACATACCTTGATAGGTATTTTTTTTATAGAAATTTGATGAGCAATATTACCTATAACTTTTTGAATCACTTTTGTAAATTGCATTAAAAAATATAAATTAAACATAATTCACAAAGATTTTTGATTAAAATATTAACACTTTTTTTAAATGTGTTTTTGAATTAGATGACTCAAACAATATTCATTTTGGCAGCAAAAAATCGCATAATTGAGAAAGAATAGATACCTAATAATTATTTTTTGAAAATTTTAAAATTATTTAAAGGTGAATAATTATATAAAATATAAAAAGAAAGTAAATATTTAGAAACATTCATAAACGCACAACTAATTTTCAAATAAAGTACAAAAAAAGATATAAGAACTTGTATTTTGTTGTTACAAATAAAAAGTCAATTTTTTTTTTGTTGGTGCAAATTTGTGTATAAAATAGATAGTTATTCTTGCCTTTAATACAACTCCTACAAAAGGTATATTTGAAGTTTAAAACTCCCACAGAATAATAGAATTTTGTAACCACCTTAAAATTGTTTAGTGTTAAATATAAATTTTCAATGTTAAGCTTTCAATTAACTTTTTAAAATCATTTCAATATAAAAATTTTGTTGATTAACTCAAATTTAAATATAGATATATTTTAAGATTAAAGTTTTCAAGAATGAAAGAGAATATTTTAAACATAATTCATTTAATAAAATAAAGAAGTGATACTTTTTGAGATTACAGGATCTTATTATTTCTATTGAATTTATATAGCTTCTAATTTAATTCAGAACATAAAAGGATGCTATTACTATTATTATGTTAAGACAATGTTCATCTTACATCATAATAGTCTAAACTAATTCACATAATATAATATAAAAGCATGCATATGCGCGCGCACACACACACACACACAAAAAAAAGAAGAAGCTAAATCGATCAAGCCAAAGGTTAAAAATTTTATTATCAAAATTAGTATATGACAAATGAAAAAATTGAGATTCAAGCAAATAACCTAGGTAATCACAACAAAAAAAAACATGAGAAAATAAATCCAATTACTCTAATAAAAAATGAATAAAAATAAAAAAGAATTAGAATGTATTTATATAATGATATCAAACAAGAATAAGAGGAACAAATCATTGCTATAAATTTTTATATAATTAGAGACATCAAAATTAAAAGTTATTTTAAAAAATAGACAGTAAATTGACCTTCGGTGTATGCACCAAAATAGTATAAAGAATGTAAAGAAAGATTAATTAGTACTTTTGTGAATGAAACGATTACGGAATATTCTTTTGAGATAATAAAATCTGAATTTGAAAATAATTAACAATAAATAGAGAAGAAGGAAGCTTATACTGACATATGTTTCACTGAAGGTAAGTATATATAAAAAGCTGGATATTCATGCATGCTAAAATTACGTTCAAATTCAAATTTGAATGCTGATAATGAATTCTGATAACAATTTGTTAGAAGGATAAGATTCTGAAATGTCATGATTACCTTATAATTTACATATTTTAGGTTTGCAAAAAAGAAATATTTCAAATTAATAATATCAATTAGGAGTTTTCTATAATAAAAATAAATAAAATAAAAAAGAATATTTCAAATTAATGATATTGATTCTAAAATAATAGTGTTAACTTAGTTTAACATTTCCATATGTTTTTCCCTTTTTTTTCTCTTTTATGATTTTTTTTTTAAAGTAAATTAATTTCTTTTAAATCTTATATAAAACTTCTCAATTATTATTATTATTATTATTATTATTATTATTATTATTATTATTATTATTATTGTAGACACGTAATTTTGTCCCATCGAAAATAATTCTTTCTCCGTTATCACGCACTTTGATCCCATCTTATAATTTTATTCAAGAAAAACAAATGAATAATCACCTCATCTTGTACTTATTTATTTATTCCCTTTTGTTTTATCCAATGACAAACCCTAACTAATTTTGTCTTATCTTAAAGATTCCAACAACTCACCCAATAAAAAATAAACACCTAACCTCAACCCTCCAATTAAAAAAAACACCTCACCTCTCACCTAACCACCCTCACCATCCCATACCCCTACCCTCTCCCCTACCCTACATGACCCCCCCCCCCTCCATATTTCTTGTCCATAAAGTAAAAAGGGATAAGGATATGCTAAAAGAGGAGGAGGGTCCCACGAGGAAGCTTCAAAGAAAGGGGGGGACCAATTTTGTTTTCATTGGAGATATGCATATAGGCACCATTTTTCCATATATAGAAAAGGGGGGTTTTATTTTTTTTATGGAGAAGAAGAACAGGAGAAGCCATTGATGACCACCATTTTTCTTTCTCTTTTCCAATCCATCATGAATAGAGGTTTTTTTTTTCTTTCCTGACCATGAGCGGACTTCACACACATTTAAACACAGCAAACATGGAGTAGACGACTCCATTTTTCTTTTCTTTTCTTTTTCTCTGTGACTGCATACACTAACAGAGAGGTCGACAGAGAAATCACGAGGGAGAAGGAACTAAGGGAGTTGAGAAAGATCTGATCGGTCCTAATTCACTGATTCGACTGACCCAGCTTCGGAACCCCCTAAATCATTCTTTCTTCTTGATTTATGGGGGAATTCATCCAGGAAATATCGAGGTTCACCGAAAAAACCTCTCCCGTCGTTGTCTCATTACTGTTTTTGGTGAAATACGCCAGAAAAATGACGCCACCAAATCCCTTCTTCCCAAACTTGACTCGAAGTTGGTTTAATTGAGTTAGTCCATTTGAATCTACGTCTCGTCGTTTCTATTTGCTTGGTATTATCTGTGGTTTCCTGGGTTTTGGATTGAAATTCAGGGGACTTTTGTATCGGAGCCGGGAGTTCATCGTTGTCGAGGTCTCTATTCGGGCTTTCGAATTCGAATTTTCTTTAACTTGTTTCTTATCAACGAAATCGGTTCTTTGAAGGTCCATCTCTTTAACTCTACCTTTTTATATTGATGTTAGTTGTGTGGTGTGTTTGTGATCTTGTTTGAGCCATGTTGACATCATTGTCTTAATTTTTTTCTCGAAATTGAATTCTCGGAATTGGGGTAGCTGTGAGATTCATAATAAATAGAGGCAGAATTAAGAATTTTATAAAAAAATGGTCAAATTAGATTAATTTGAGTTTATTAATGTTTGTTTAATTTAGAATAAACATGAATATTGTATGAACTGTAATAGGTCTACGATGGGTTGAAATGGATAGGCCAATGTAGGTTCGGGTAGGCAAGTTTAGGATTAAATATTTTTTTTGTGAAAATTTGAATGTGAAAGGTATTAGATGTTTTTTTTTAGTTTATCGCATGAATTTGAAATGTATTCATTTGGTCGGGGAATGCCCCGAAGGTTGATGTATTTATTCACCGTAGAATGCCCCGACGTATCATGTTGGCTAAGGCGGATCGTGATCAAGGCTTGAGGCATCGAGTAAAGCACGGGAGCATAGTTAGTATTAGTTTAGGTTAGATAGGATTTATTTTTGCATTTTTCTATTTTGAACTGTATAAATTGGACTGGACGTTGTACTTTTGATTCGCTTTTTTGTTTTGTTTTGTTTGTTTGATTATTTTACGTGTTTTGTGTCGTTTGTACATTCGTAGTATCAAAAGTAGCCGATACGCACCACCAAGCGACCGTGGTTGAACCACGGGATCGAGGGGTGCCTAACACCCTTCCCTTGGTCAACGGAATTCTTTAGCTGAAATCTCCATTCGCAAACCAGTTTAAAGAGTCAAATGGTTTTGAAAGAGATTTTCCAATGGTGACTTGGCACACCAGATTATGTCAAGTGGCGACTCTGATTTCGAATGTAAAGACAATCCTTCTTCAAAACAAATTATTTTCTTTTGTCACTTAATAATAAAAATCCTTTTGAACTTAAAACAAATCATTTTGGAATTAAAAAAAGGGGGGTGTGACAGCTCTGGCGACTCCACTGGGAAACTTTTTTGAATTTGAGCTTATTTTTGGAGTCGTATCGACTTTGTTTGGCATTATGGGTGTATAAACATTGTTTGTGATTATTGTTTGTGTTATTGTTATCACTGTTATGTGTTTCTGTGCGCTTTGTTTACAGTTTTTCTTTATGTGTTACCTCTTTATATCTAGCATCATTGGCATAACCCGAGTCAATTCTTTCTGCAACAAGTTCTGAAGTGCACGTCGTGCGCACGAACTCTAGTTAAGTCACCTTTATTTTAAGGGGGGAGCCGTTGGATGTATGGAGTAGGAGGAAAACAAAGCAGCCACTATCGACCATATGCTCCCCCAAACGGCCTTGTTAGTAAACCACAACGTAGGTCAGCCTTTAGGTCATTCTTATGTGCATCATATTGAGACCTAGCGGGGCCCACACGGTCCTTTGTAGGAGACTCACCTTTAAAGCATCCCTGCGTGCTAAATATTGAATCTCTAAGGGTAACGTGGTCATTTGACAGATTGATTTGGGGAAAGCATGTGTTAGAAGTAATGTGTGTGGGCAATAAAAAAAAAAGAGAGATAAAGGAAAGTGAGTCAAAGAGAAAAAAAAAAAAGAGCTTCGTAGTTTATTTTAGAGTTCTTCATGGTTTTTGTTCTTCGCAACCCAAAAATTCAAAAAAAAAATAAAAATTTACCTTTTGCATTTTATTTTTTCAAAATAACGAAAATTCAAAGATTTTGTTTACCTTTTATACCCATTTGTCAAAAAACAAAAGCATCAAAAATATTTTTCTTTTGTAAACCTTCATAATTCAAAAACTTCAAAAAGATTTTTTTTTACAATAAGTAGTTTTTTTTTTATAAAATAAAATGCAAAAAAGATGGTAGGAGTTTTGTACATCTCATATAACAAAAATACCAAAAAGATTTCTTTTCTCTTTCATAATTGTTGGTGTTTGTGTGAAGCGTCTAATTGAAAATCCAAAAAGTTTTTATTTTCATCGTTCGTCTGCAATCGTGTCTCTTAAGTCAAGTCTTGGTTTATTTGATCCTTAATTGTCCAACCTGGACGAACTACGCATACCTGATTCCCATCCCTCAGGGCGGGATACGTAGGCAACCCTCGGTGGGTCGGGTAATCTTTATTTTTTGGCTTTTGTCTTAGTCATAGCCTAGGTTTTTCTCAGCGTAATTTAGTACTACTGTTCAGCAAATTTGAGTCATAAAATGGTCTGTCCCTTCGACACACATCTACGTCACAATCCCATGGGTGGGGATCTTTTCCTGTCCTATCGAATGTTTAAGTTAATGTCCTATGTATTATTACAGGATGGATCTGTCCACAAAGTCTAGAGTCCTTATGGTTGTCAAGGTACCCAAAAAGTTGGTCAAGTGGTGGGGCACATTCGACTACTCTGAAAAGCACGAAGTGAGGAAAGTGTTAGGCAATCTTGTAGCACTCATGGATCTCACGTCCCGTCCGGATCTAATAGAAGCCGAGTTGACTTTTTGGGATCCAAACATTTTGGTGTTTACGTTCAGAAGTTGTGAATTGACTCCTACCCTGGAAGAAATATCTCGTTTGTTTCAATTGACTTATATGGGTCAGCAGAAGATTTTAGCCCGCAATTATACTCGTAAGAGATTTCTTCGACTCTGTGAATTGAAAGATAACAAGCATCTGGGATGTCTCAAATAATCTTGGATTTCCTTTGACTATTTGTTTGCTAGATTTGGGTCCTTAGAGGGTTTCGACTGCTTTTGGGATGAATTTTATACTACCAAAAAAATCTGGGAACAACGTCATCTTGAGGTTTTCTGTCTGGCTTTGTTGGGCATCTTAGTGTTCCCGTTAGATGATAGATGTATCAATACTCGTCTACAATCAGCGGTGATAGCTTTATTCAAGAAAAAAAATGAGGTCACCATTATACCAATGATCATAACAGAAATATATAAGGCTTTAACTGAAGTAAAAGGAGTGGTACTATTTTTTTAGGGGAGTAATATGATATTACAGTTGTGGATGATAGAGCATTTGCATACGACTTCTTTGATCAAGGCAGATGTGATCGACCGTTGTCTGAATGATCGAGTGCAAGCCATGCAAGAGAGAATGCGTTTTGATAAATTTTCTTTTCCTATGGGAGTCAATTCCTGGATCGAATTTCTCGAATCAAGAACTCTGGACAATATTCTTTGGTCCTATATGTGGTTTCGTCCTGAGAAAATCCTAATTGGATACCAAATACAACTCTTTCTGGTTTTGATAGGACTTAACTGCACTAGGCCTTACAGTCCAAGAAGGGTGATGCATCAATTAGGTAGGATGCAAGACGTCCTCCCAATAATGGACCTTCTAAAGGATGTAGAGTACTTTAAAGACCAAGCTGTAGGGGAAAGCAAATATGAGCAATTCTGGAATAACACGATAAAGCTAGGTGTCGATACTCTTGAGGAAAGTCCAGGGTGCACTCAAAACTATAAAATTTGTCTACAATCTCTACCCCGTGGCATTAGTAAATCCTTACCAGCCCAACTTAGAGAGAGAATACGGGAAGCAATCATGGTAGAGGACGATAAGCAGGAAGATCCTGGTGCCAAAATAGAGTTTTTGAGAGTTCAGCTATCAGGTCTGATCGCAACTATGGAAGGGTATCAGAAAAACCTTTTAAGGCATAGTCTCCAAGAGGCGGGGATGCGTGCCATAAACTTATTCCCGAGTGTCAAAGCGTCATTGCAAGATATATTGCAAAGTTTAAGTGGAAAGGCGAGAACTTCATAAGTAGGTCAATCTCAACTAGGGCCATCACGCGGTGCAGTAGTTTGAAGGGGAAGAGGGCCATAGGTTCAAATCCTGTCACCTTGATGTGGATACGGTAGCCTAAGAGCAAGTCAAAACTACAAGAAGGGCGCGAGAAGTGAAGGTAGAGAGAGATTTTCAAATCAGACTTCAAGTTGCTTTTTTTTATCTTTTATATAGTTTGAGTCCTTTATTTTCTGTCCTCATATTGTTGTTAATTTGGTGTCAAGGTTGGTTTTAACGTTATGGTCTTTATTAGGAATGTCTCACATGTCATCTTATGGGTCTAGAGTGTTGTTTAGTATTTGATGATTAGTTTTAAGTTGTCTTAATCTGTTTAGTTGTCTCTCTTATGAATATGTCGTGATGTTTCATGGTTTTTTCGTTTTGTTTGCTTATCGTTAAAAAAAAATTAGAAAACAAAAAAAATCTTCAATTTCGTGATATTTGTGTATATGTTTCACGAACTACTTAAGATCTTATTCATGTACAACAAGATACGTAGGCAACCTACTTTTGGGTTCGATCTAATCATTTTGTTTCTTAGTTTTTCATTATTTTTTCCTCTTTTAAAGAAAAGCAATAGTCAGAAAGAATAATGAAAGAAGGTAGATAGCAAGAGAAGAAAAGAAAGAAAGAATGATGAGAGAAGAAATGGAAAGAACAGAGACAGATACAAAAGGAGAGAAAAATGAAGGCAAAAGAAAAGAGGTGTGGATTGGAGGAAAGAAGTAAATGAGCGTAGATAGAAATCGGGATGATGTTAAAATGACCTCGCTACCCTCAAAGAATGGTAGAAATGAACATGAATCTAGGACAACTTTACCAATGTGATTCCTATGCGTGTTGTGTGCCCTAATCCTAAAGGGTGTTGTCTTTGATGAGAATGTTCTTGAAGATAACAATGGTGGGTTTGCAGCACTCTGGCTAGTCACCCGTACTTTACTAGATCAAAAGCAAAGCTCTCCATGGCTAGTAGGGAGATTGAAAATTCGCTACTTGACCCAGATCAGGATCTCAGGGAAAAAGTTCAAAACGCAATGATGAGGTATTGAGACTTAGACAACAATTGCTAGATCTGCACCGAGCATGGGCTAGTGGCATGCCTCCTTCCCCACTCTCTAAAGATCTTGGGAATATCCCTAATTGCCCATCACTCTCTCAGGCATAATTCTCTGTTCCCATTGATTCTTCGAAGCACGCACCAGGATTCACTCCGCGGCAACATTACCCTGGCACTTCTAGTGTGCCCCTGACAGTTCCTCAACCAAGGCCCGTGATTCAGTCAGCGCCACCAGCAGCGCCTGTGTTCGTGGCTCTGCCACTACCTGAAGTTCCCACATATGTTGTGCGTTCGACAATAGTGCTTCCTCGGTCTGCCAGTGAGCCAGTATTGAAGGTTTCAAATAGTCAGTATTATGCCCCGGAGCCTACTTTGAGAATGAATGAACCGTATAGGTACACTCAGCCACCTGCATTTTCATTTGATATGGAGAAAACTGTCGCAATAGAGGAACAAGAGGTCATAGCGTGGAAATTGAAAAGTTTGGAACAGGCCATGAGGAATCTGTAGGGAACCGGAGGTTATAAGAGTGTTTTCTATAAAGATCTTTGCATATACCCAGACCTCAACCTTCCCCTCGATTTTAAAATGCCCATGTTCGAGAAGTATGTGGGCATGGTGATCCCATGGCATACTTGAGACGTTATTGCAACCAATTGAGGGCTGCAGGGGGGAGGAAAGAGTTGCTTATGGCTTTCTTTGGCGAGAGTCTTTCCGATCTGGCTTCAGAATGGTTAGTCGATCAAGATATCAACAAGTGGAATAGTTAGGATGACTTAGCTTCTGAGTTTGTGCAATATTTTCAGTATAATGTTGACCTGATTCCTGACGAAAAATCCTTGGTCAACATAAAGATTAAAAGCACTGAAGGCTTTAGGGAATACGCGATAAGGTGGCATGAATAGGCCGCCAGGGTAAATCCTCCAATGAAGGAGAGTAAGCTGGTAGAGGTCTTCATTCAGGCATAGGAGAAGACCTATTGTCAATATTTACTTCTGGTAATGGGAAAGTATTTTATTAAAGTATCAAAATGGGAGAGATGATAGAAGACAGAATCAAGACCGGCCGAATAGTGAGTTTTATCACGTTGAAAGCCCCCACACAAGCGATTCAAGGTGGATCTGGTATGTTCGGAGGTAAAAAGAAGAAAGAGGATGTGGCGACCATAGTAGCTGGAACCCATTCCTATCCCAAGAGATCGCCTCGCCCTTATCCCCAAGCCCAAGCCCAAGTCTACGCCCAAGCTCCATATATTCCTCCCCACCATTACTACCCTTCACAAAACCCATTATATTCCATTCAACTACCTCCGTACCCAATATATAGCACGCAACCATATGCCCAAACCCCATCTTACCCGCAATGGCGCGCGCAAGCTTCACAAAATCATCCATCAGCTCTACCAAATTACCAAAACCCCTCCAGACCCGATTTCTAACCCAGGCCCGAGTACAAAAAAGAGAAGGTGATCAAAAATCAGTTCACACCTCTTGGGAAGTCATATGCTAGCTTGTTTGATAAGCTGAGAAAGATGAAAGTCTTAAGCCCAATTCAAGGAAGGCTTTCAAATCCACCTCCGAGAAATCTCGATTATTCTTTAAGGTGTGCATATTGTTCTGACATGCCAGGCCACGATATCAAGAAATACTAATATTTAAAGAGAGCTATCCAAAATTAAATTGACACAAATCAGATGTTGGTCCAGGCCCCGGAGGTTCCAAACATTAACCAGAATCTGCTGCCAACCCATGCAAAAACCAATATGTTAGAATTGATATTTGATGGGAAAGAGTCGTCAAGATGTTATAATCCTATTGTCAAGATACAGACCAATGAGTAAAAATCGGTGAATGTAGCAGATTCGTTGAAAGCAATGTCATTAATCCAGGAAGGAATGGGAAAAACTAAAGTCCAAGAAAACATAAAGAAATCCGTGATCACAGTGAAAGAAGTTGGAGCAATCATTGGTTTAAGTCGAGACAAGCCTAAGATGTCGGTGATAGGAGCTCCGTGTAAGCCTATATTGATGGTGAAAGGAGCACTTGCGGCGCCTATTATAGTCAAACCGGTGACCCAACCTCTGATAGTTGATACAAAAAAGGTTCCCTGGAACTATGAGCGAACTGTGATGACCTATCAGGGGAAGTAAGTAGTAGAATATGTAGATGAGGTATGGGGTTTGACTCGGTCAGGAAGATGCTTCGTGACTGAAAGTTTAAGGAAGTCAAAGTCAATTGTGAGTGGACCTTCATCTATCAAAAAGCCTGTCACCAAAGAAGAAGTCAAAGAATTTTTGAAAAAGATGAAGTTGCTAGGGTATTCAATAATAGATCAGTTGAAGAAAACCCCTACTCAAATTTTCCTCTTATCTTTATTGTTGCATTCCAAGGAATATCGTGATATTATATTGAAGGTATTAAATGAAGCATATGTTCCTAGGGAGATTACAATAAATCAACTTGAGAAAATAGTTGGAAAAATCTTTAAGGTCAATCGGATCAGCTTCTCTGACGATGAATTGCCTGCTGAAGGTACGGGGCATAACCGGGGTCTTTACATTACAGTGAAGTGCGAAGATTTATACGTCACTCATGTCATGATTGACGGAGGTTCAGGTGCAAATATCTTCCCTAATTTTACTTTGTAAAAGTTGAATATTGGTTCTGAGAGGATCAGGCCCAAAATGTATGTGTCAGGGCTTTCAATGGTGCGAAATCAAACTCCATTGACAAAATAAAACAAATGTTGATTGTAGGGCCTATTGAGTTCGCCATAGAGTTTCAAGTATTGAATATAGACTCCTCTTACAATCTGTTGTTGGGAAGACCGTGGATCCACAAGGCCAAGGCGGTTGCATCTACATTACACCAAATGATCAAGTTTGAGCATGGCAGACAAAAAGTGGTTATTCATGGTGAAGGGGATTTGTCCGCCTACGAAGATTCTCCCTTGTCCCTTATTGAAGCAAACAATGTAGAGGAGACATTTGTCTATCAAACTTTTGATACAGTGTCGGTGAATCGTATCATTGAAGGGCAGGTTATTCCAGGGCCACAATTATCTCCCGCTTCTGTCATGATGATAAATGAAATGTTAAAATATGGATTCGAGCCAGGAAGGGGTTTGGGAGTATCTCTGTATGATATGATTCATCTCATATGCCCAAATGAGAACATGGGCACTTTTGGTTTGGGATTTGAACCTACGAATGATGATCTGAAGAAGGCCAAAGAAAGGAAAAAGGAAAAATGGTCACTCCCTTGCCCAGTGCCCCTACTTAGTAAGTCATTCATCAAGGGCAGTGTCATGGCACCTATAGAGTTTGGAGCTGAATTGGTTGATGACTTTCAGAACCTGTTGATCAAAGTTGACATGGTTGAAGCAGGAGAAGGTACCAGATTGTCCATATCCTTACCCCACATGACCCCCCCCCCTCCTCATATTTCTTGTCCATAAAGTAAAAAGGGATAAGGATATGCTAAAAAGGAGGAGGATCCCACGAGAAAGCTTCGAAAAATGAAGGTGGACCAATTTTGTTTTCATTGGAGATATGCATATAGGCACCATTTTTCCATATATAGAAAAGGGGGGTTCCATTTTTTTTTTGGAGAATGAGAACAGGAGAAGCCATTGATGAACTCCATTTTTCTTTCTCTTTTCCAATCCATCATGAATAGAGTTTTTCTTTTTCTTTCCTGACCATGAGCGAACTTCACACATATTTAAACACAGCAAACATGGAGTAGACGGCTCCATTTTTCTTTTCTTTTCTTTTTCTCTGTGATTGCACACATTAATAGAGAGGTCGAGAGGGAAATCATGAGGGAGAAGGAACTAAGAGAGTTGAGAAAGATCTGATCGGTCCGAATTCATTGATTCGACTGACCTAGCTTTGGAACCCCCTAAATCGTCTCTTTCTTCTTGATTTCTGGGGGAATTCATCCAGGAAATATCGAGGTTCACTGGAAAAACCTCGCCCATCATTGTCTCGTTACTATTTTTGGTGAAATACGCCAGAAAAATGATGCCACCGAATCCCTTCTTCCCAGACTCGACTCGAAGTTGGTTTAATCGAGTTATTCCATTTGAATCTACGTCTCGTCATTTCTATTTGCTTGGTATTTTCTGTGGTTTCCTGGGTTTTGGATTGGAATCTGGGGACTTTTGTATTGGATCCGGGAGTTCATCGTTGTCGAGGTCTCTATTCGGGCTTTCGGATTCGGATTTTCTTTAACTCATTTCTTATCAACGAAATTGATTCTTTGAAGGTCCATCTCTTTAATTCTACCTTTTTATACTGATGTTAGTTATGTGGTGTGGTTGTGAGCTTGTTTGAGCCATGTAGACATCATTGTCTTGATTTTTATCTCGAAATTGAATACTCGAAATTGGGGTAGTTTGAGATTTATAATAAATAGAGGCGGAATTAAGAATTTGATAAAAATGGTCAAATTAGATTAATTTGAGTTTATTATTGTTTGTTTAATTTGGAATAAACATGAATATTGTATGAACTGTAATAGGTCTACGATGGGTTGAAATGGATAGGCCAATGTAGGTTCGGGTAGGCAAGTTTAGGATTAAGTGTTTTTTTTTGTGAAAATTTCAATGTGAAAGGTGTTAGATGTATTTTTTTAGTTTATCGCATGAATTTGAAATGTATTCATTTGGCCGGGAAATGCCCCGGAGGTTGATGTATTTATTCACCAAGGAATACCCCGACGTAACATGTTGGCTAAGGCGGATCGTGATCAAGGCTCGAGGCATCGGGTAAAGCACGGGAGCATAGTTAGTATTAGTGTAGGTTATATAGGATTTATTTTTGCATTTTTCTATTTTGAACTGTATAAATTGGACTGGACACTGTACTTTTGATTCGCTTTTTTTTTGTTTTGTTTGTTTGATTGTTTTACGTGTTTTGTGTGGTTTGTACATTCGTAGTGTCAAAAGTAGCCGATACGCTCCACCAACCGACCGTGGTCAAACCACGGGATCGAGGGGTGCCTAACACCTTCCCGTCGGTCAATAGAATTCCTTAGCCAGAATCTCCGTTCGCAAACCAGTTTAAAGAGTCAAATGATTTTGAAAGGGATTTTCCAATGGTGTCTTGGCACACCAGATTATGTCAAGTGGGGACTCTGATTACAAATGTAAAGACAATACTTCTTCGAAACAAATTGTTTTCTTTTGTCACTTATTATTATTATTATTATTATTATTATTATTATTATTATTATTATTATTAAGTGAGGTGAAGCTTTTTAGCATAGATATAAGACTCTTCCAACTATGGATATGGGAGAAGTAAGTACAAAAAATACAAAACTCGAAGAGGTAGATTTACCTCAAGATATGGATCTACTGAATAAATGGACTATTCCTAAAGTTGAATTAAAAACAATTTATGAATATGGAATTTTTGATAAAATAAAACATAAACAGATTATTAAAACAACGGAACAATCTCTTGCTTTAAATGCTGATGAACAGACTCTTCAACTCTTAAATAAGCGTGATATTGATATTTTTAAACGTAATTATAATTATATGCATATTGGCTTAGTTCAAATTGCCTTTCGGCCTCTAACTCTAAAGGGTCTTCCCGAAACATTTTTAGCAGCTTTGCGTGATGCTAGAAATTTGAATTTTCGAAAATCTTTAATGGGATCTATTGAATCTACTCTTGCTTATGGTCCTGTATATTTTAATACTCAACCAAATTTACAATTATCTTTAACGGATGTAAACATTCTTCATGCTCTAACATTAAATGTTAAAACCCATGGATATGATTATGCTCCTGGATCTGAACTTATAGGATTATCTTACCGCATATATTATCGATTATTATCAACTCTAAATCCTCGATGTAAATTGATTGATGATAATTCTGACTGCACTATTCTTATTGAAACTAATTTTATAAAATCTAGGGTTACTACCCGAAGACCTATTAGATGGGATGAAATTGATTTTCCCCAAGCTTGGATATTAAATTCAGTCACTTCCCCAAAACAATTGGTGGAGGACGTGACTAATTCAGAGTTAACTCAAGTAACTCAAAACTCTGATGGGCGAGTTTGTCTACAATTCGATAGCAATCCTCCTGTCTATAGAAATTCTTTTCCTCTACCACGAAGGCTCCCTTCAATACATCATATTTCTCCGATTGAACCTGCTGAACCCACTTATGGACCGGCTAGGAATCGAGCGGCATCTTTGCATACTATTAATTCTGCAGATTCGCATATTACACCTAAAGGTGTAGAAAAGATAAAAATCAACTCAAAAACTAATATAGTTCAAGATTTCGATAATGAAAATCCTACTCCATCTGAAATGGATTTTGACATAAATTCTGTTTAACCATGATGACACAACTTATTGATTTTAGCCCTGGTTCTCAGGCAAGAAAATATATTCAAAAAGAATTTTTTTCTGAAAAATGGAAAATCTTTAGAACCTGGTTTTTTGAAACTTATACTTCTGATGAATTGAAAAACATTTCAGAAGAGTTCTATGAAATTTGTGCTTTGCATAATAAAATTATATTCTTTGTCCCATGGTTCATGTCTGTATATTTACCGTCCTATGTCAAGATAATCGAAAGATCTTATCAAAATTCTGATGGCTCAATCACTCAAGCACTTTACCCTCCTCAATCTTCCTTTATCTTACCCAATAATACTGGCATGACTTTTTCTGCTTTTCAAAAGTTTGTTAGTGAAGATGTGGGAAAAATTACTGTTTCTGAAATAAATAACCTTATCGCTCAAAATAATTATTTAAGTCTTTATGTTAAGGTTTTAGGCGAACACATATCCTCTCTTGACAAAAAACTTGATGAATTGATTGAGCTAGTTAATAAACTTAGCTCTCAGATGAATTTCTCTAACATTCCTTCTACTTCCAAAATCACTGATAAAGATGAATATATTCTTTCCAAACCGTGTATTCAAAGACCCCCTGAAATAGATGGATTTGCAAAGGTCTCTCAGTTAGACCAATTAGAAAAACTCTTAGATAAAAAATTTTCTCGTTTAAATATCCAACCTCTAAATATTTCTGATGATTTGGTACAAAATCTTGAGTCTAATTTTGCTGAGCATATTGATTTTTCTGAAACTCCTGGCATTATAACCTCTTCCGAGCTTAATAAGCTCAAAGGAATGATTAAAAAAACAACCTGGCAAGAAGTACGCTGATATTCCCCGTATGTCTACTGCTTATTATCCACGCCCAACTCCTCAAGATGTTTTAATAGAGGAAAGGGAATGGAATCAGACAAATACTTCTTATAGTGGAGAAGCCATTTATGAATGGAACATTGACGGATTATCTGACCGACAAATCTCCATTCTTATTCATCGAATGTCTATGTATGCTACTATTGCCACAGCCACCACTTCACCAGAACATAAAACCACTCGTACTGACCAAACAATCTGTAAAATGATTGTTGCGGGCTTTAATGGCCAACTTCGGGGCTGGTGGGATAATTTCCTTGATGATACTAAACGCGAGGCTATTTTTAACGCCACCAATGATCAACCCGGCAAAGACAATCTCGAACGACCCCTTTGGGCAGGACGTTCGGATGCTGTTTATACTCTTATGCTGACGATTATTGAACATTTTGGCGGAAGATTTACCAATCAATACGAAAATATTCGAACTCTGCTTAATGGTTTAAAATGTCGACACTTAGGAGAATTTAGATGGTATAAAGACACCTTTCTTAGTAGGGTTATGGATTTACCCGAAAGTAAGTATGACCATTGGAAAGCTAAATTCATTGATGGCCTTCCACCCTTATTTGCTGAAAGAGTTAGAAAAACCCTTCGAGGATCTTATGGAGAAGTCCAGTATTCAGAAAAAACTTATGGTCAGCTTATTGTAGCTTGTACTCAAGAAGGCCTAGCCCTCTGTAATGAGTTGAAATTAGCTAGACAAATTAAGCTTGATAAACTCAGAGAAAAATCCCAATTAGGAGACTTTTGCGAGCAATTTGGTATGGATAAAACCTTTGTACGAAAACCCCAAAAATACTCTAAGACTTCTAAACCCTATAGAAATAAACGTTCCAGGCATAGAAGCAAGGAAGAACGTGAGACTAGAAAATCCTTCCGTAAGTCCACTAGATTCACCAAAAACCGATCCAAACGAGATTTAGCAAAAATTAAATGCTATAAGTGTAACCAGTATGGTCATATTGCTCCAAATTGCAAATTACAAAAACTCAAGTCCTTAGGACTTTCTGAAGAAGTTCATGACCAAGTCTACAATTTATTATACTCCTCTGCTTCCGAATCTGATTCTACTTCTGAAAATGATTTTGAATTACCTAATTCCGAAAGTGAGCTCGATCAGGATGATAAATGTAATGATTGTGATAATGATGTTTGCAATTGTGATGAAACAATGTATAAATTGCAAGCGCAATTCGAAGATATTAATCTAAAAATTCAAACTCTTACTGCTGAAAATGTCCTTGAATTATTAAAGGAAATCACTGATGACAAACTGCGTGAAAAAATCCTCAAGTTTGCTACTCAAAAAACTTCTGCTAATCCTAGTCCCTTATCTTATTCCTTAGCTGAAGTAAATAGACGTCTTGCTTTGAATAAAATCCCTGCTAGAGATACCACCTTTCATGATTTAAAAATCGAAGTTGAGCAATTGAAAAGGGAAATTATTTCTCTAAAGCAAAACCAGATGATTTCAGATCATAGAATTTTAAAAATTGAAGAAAAGATTATTGATGTTCCCGAAGTATCTTTCGTTTCAAAAGGAAAAGAAAAAGATTTTGAAAACTCTGAAAATTCTGAAGTTGTTAAATTCAGTCCAGCGGAAGATTTGAAAAAAGATTATTTCTTGGGAATGATGCAAATTGTTACGGCTCATAAGTGGTATATAAACTGCACTATTTTGATAAATAAAGAATTTTCGGTTACTAATATAGCTATGATTGATAGTGGTGCTGATGTTAGTTGTATTCAAGAAGGATTAATCCCAACTAGATATTTTGAAAAAACCACTCATATAATAAAATCTGCATCTGGTCATGCTCTTGATATTAATTATAAATTACCAAATACTCATATCTGCCGAGACAAAGTTTGCATTCCACATTTTTTCTTTTTAGTAAAAAATCAGCTTTATCCTCCTATTATTTTAGGAACACCTTTTATAAATGCTATTTATCCTTATACTCATATTGATGCAAATGGTTTTAAGGCTACGTACAATGATAAACAAATTTCTTATCCTTTTGTTACTCAGCCAGTAACCAGAGATATTAATGCCCTTATCAATATGAAACAAAATCAGCTCAATTTCTTACAATTAGAATTAACGAGTATTAACATCTTGGATACTTTAATCAATTGATTCTGGATATTTGCGCGGATCATCCAAATGCTTTCTGGAATCGAAAGAAGCATATTGTTTCTCTTCCTTATGAAGATGACTTCAGTGAAGATAAGATTCCTACAAAATCCCGACCTTGTCAAATGAATACAGAATTAGTAGAATTCTGTAAAACAGAAATTGATAATCTTCTTCAAAAGGGTCTTATAAAACCCTCAAAATCTCCTTGGTCTTGTACAGCTTTTTATGTCAATAATGCTGCTGAAAAAGAACGAGGGATACCTCGACTAGTTATAAACTATAAACCTCTGAATAAAGTTTTAAAATGGATTCGATACCCTATACCGAATAAAAGGGACTTACTTTCCAAATTATATGATGCTAATATATTTTCTAAATTTGATTTAAAATCTGGATATTGGCAAATTCAAATTGATAAACATCATAGTTATAGAACTGCTTTTAATGTTCCTTTCGGACAGTATGAATGGAATGTCATGCCATTTGGTTTGAAAAATGCTCCTTCCGAATTTCAAAAGATTATGAATGATATTTTTAACCCCCATATGGACTTTATCATTGTCTATATTGATGATATCTTAGTATTTTCAAAAACCCTCGAATCTCATTTTAAACATTTACAGACGTTTAAACAAATAATTATTCAAAACGGTTTAGTTATCTCTAAACCTAAGATAAGTTTATTTCAAACAAACATTAGATTTTTAGGACATAATATTTCTCAAGGTTCTATTGAACCTATACAACGAGTTCTAGAATTTGCTAAAAAATTCCCTGATGTTATTACTGATAAAAAACAGCTTCAAAGATTCCTCGGTAGTCTTAACTATATTTCCCCTTTTTACAAGAATTTGTCTAGAGACTTAGCCCCTTTATATGATAGACTAAAAAAGGATCATAAGACTCCTTGGACTCAAGCACACACTGATTTAGTAAAATTAATAAAAAATAGAGTTCAAACCCTTCCTTGTACTTCTCTTGCAAACCCTAACTGGTTAAAAATTGTTGAAACTGACGCTTCAAATATCGGCTATGGCGGAATACTTAAAAAAGTTAATCCCCATACAAAGACGGAATGTTTGATTCGATTTTATTCTGGTAAATGGACAAAAAGTCAGAAAAAATACGCCACGGTAGCTCATGAAATGCTAACTATTGTTAAATGTGTTTTAAAATTCCAGCATGATTTGTATAACCAAAAATTTATAATTCGTAATTAGGCTGGGGTATGCCACTCAGCCTACCAGACCATATAACAATATCGGATTAAGCCAAAGTCGGAAGACCGAACCAAAGCACCAACCGAAATAGGAAAGAATCTAAAGTAATTTTATGACTGTATGGACGATTCTTTTACCTAAACATGGGGCCTGTCAGAGATTTAATAACCTTATGTTGAACCTTTGTGTCTAGAAGTTCTAATTGTGCGGAAATTCGCCCTTTTCTCATCATCAATACAGGCTAGAGAAGCACAACTTACTAGACGGTGTCACAGAGACAAGGTTAACATAAGTCTATTGAACTCGACTGTACCTCCATTTTGGAACCAAGTCAAGAAATTAAAAAGATTCTTTCATATTTTGATAGAGTCTGGAGCTTTCATAGTTAACATGTCAGCGAAGTTAGATCTTCAGCATAGATATAAGATATTGTTCAGCCGGACATAGTCACGGCCAGATTATGGTAGAAGTTTTGTTTGAATAACTATAATAAATAAAAAGATAGGTACCTGATTTGCCGGGAACCCAACGGAAATAGTAGCAAACAAGTAACTGCTTCCTTATTTATTTCTTGAATATATTACAGAGAAAGAGAGAGAGAATTTCTGAAAATTCAAAGAGAGTTTCTAAACTCTTGCCTTCCTTCAAGGATGAGGCATCTATATATACTAAAAAAAAGAATCTTGCACAGTAATAGATGGGTCCCTGTGCACAGTGTTTTTACTATTACAGATAAGATTTTATCATATCATGTCCATCAGTCAAATATTGTCTTTGCCTTTCCATTTCTTGATAAATTCTTCAGCTTTTACAAGTTCTTCTTCTTCTAATAGAATTTCTGGAGGTTGTGCATCAGTAATATCTTCAGTATTTGTTTCGGTACTATTCATTGATATATCTGAATTTTGCTCAACAGTTTGCAGCAATTTATCCCTAACCTCGGATAAATATTCCTCGATCATTTGCATTTTATTGCCGCCATGTGCAGATAGTCTTCGAGAAACATAGTTAAGACTTTTTTCTTCGATCAAAATTGATTTTTTGGGAGCTTTTTCATATTCAGCAATTTTCTTGACTATTTCCTCCCGTTGATCATGACCATAGGGGAGTTTAGTTTCTGGATCTTTCCGAAGTAATTTGTCCCAAAAATTACAATAAAATGTTCGGTATAAAGCAGGAATTTGTTGAGCATCATAACCTATTTCGATGGACCAACGATGGATCCAAGGAATAGAGAATTCTATATAGAAATACATTTGATCGATAGTATCGATTTTACAAATATGTTCTGATAGATATAATTCTGTTAAGAAAGGAGAGGACTTTTTCCATGAGGAATATAAAGAAGAATATTCCGGAGGTAATATTTTGATCGTAGGTCCATGCTGAGACCACCATTGGATGAACCAATTTGGGATGGGTTTTTCGAATACTTTAGCACAAATTTTTATAAACCAAGTGTGTTTGTGCTTATAATTATTATAATATAAAACATGAGAAAAGGCTTTAATATAATCCCAATAAGTAAAATTGGCAAGGGTTTGGCCCATTGGCCCCATTGGCATAGAACGTTGAGTCATTGATGAAATCCCCCATTCTTCAATAGGAATAAGTTTTTTAATTACCATTTTGGAGTATCCATGAACTCCGGGAGTAGTTTCCCCTAGGGGACTGTGATCAAAAGTTGCACTGAAAGTTTGGACTAATATGTGTTCATAATAAGTCCGTGTTTTGTAGGATTCACCAGTAAAATATACATTGGCAGTAAGGTAATTTTTGAGTAGTCGCCATGCTTCTTCAGAATTTTCTTGCCCGGGAATATGCTGATTTTCAAGATATAATATAAGTTCTCTGGCATCCAGTTTTTCATATGAGGGCTTATCTTCAGAATTTTCTTGAACTATGGAGGCAAAAGAATCTGCAGTTTTTTGTTGATCTGATAAATAGGATTGCAGTTGTTTGTATAATGGATGATTTTCAGGAATGTCTTCTAAATGAACAGAAGAGCCAATATTCAGAGTTTTTGATGAAGATGATACATCTCCATGAATTTTTGAATTGATCAAAGTTCTATTCCCTTGTTGTAAAATGGGAAAATTAGAACTTGCAAAGCTATATGCAGAATTTTGTCGGTCAAAATATGAAGGGTTTGTTCTTCCACCTCGATATGAAGAATGTTGATTCCTTCCACCTCGACCTCTACCTTTGGCGATTTGCCAAGGAGGATCCATACTGCATTATTTCAAAAATTGGATCAGGAGTTGGATCAGCATACCATGACATATATTCGACGAGATCTTCATAAAATGTATCTTTTGTAATAAGATCGTCAATAACTTTCCGTAATATGAGCATGTGTAAATCCATATTCAGAGGAACTGCCTTTATAAAGGTGAGTAAGAACTTTTCAGAGAAGAAGTGTAGAAAGAGTTTCATGATATCTGTAAACATTAATCACTTAAGTCAATGTCAAACCAATAGATTTCGTTGTCAATGAATTCATTGTGATTTTCAAATTCTTCTGCTATTAAACGATGAATTAGAGTTTCTAAGATCAAAAAATGAATATCTTCATTCAAAGGAATGCATTTGATAATAGTTATTATAATTTTTTCAGAGAGGAAATATGTGTAAAAACTCATAAAAGATATTCTCTAGATAAAAAATCAGGCAGAGAATTTTCACTACCCCTTTTATACTGTATTTCATAATCAAACGGGGCTAATTGAGCTTATTATTATTATTATTATTATTATTATTATTATTATTATTATTATTATTACTACTACCTATATCATATCCTACGTACTACTACTTCTTCTAATAATTATTAGTACTTCTTCTACTATATATCCTACGTAATACTAATATTATTAATTATTGTTATTTTGATAATATTTTTATCTTTCATTAATATGTAAATAAATTATATTTAAATATATTTTATAGCATTTATATTTTAAAATAGATAAATTTAGAATAGTAAAAGTTTATTAGAACTCTTAAACTATGGGCTTCTATTTTTAAGATAATGAAATTTCTTTTTTTTAAAAAAAAAAAAAAAGATAATGTATTTCAAATTCAAAATTTTAAAATTTTTAGAATCTTAGAAAGATAAGACTCTAAAATGTCATAATTATCTTACAGTTTATATATTTTGGGTTTGCAAAAAATATATATTTGAAATTAATGATACCAATTAGGTGTTTTCTATAATAAAAATAAATAAAATAAAAAATGTCACACCCTTTTTTTAACTCCAAAAAGATTCAGATTTAAAGTCGAAAGGATTTTTATTATGAAGTGACAAAAATGAAGAATTTGTTTCGAAAAAGGATTATTTATATTCAAAACTCAGAGTCGCCACTTGGCATAATTGGGCGTGCCAAGTCACCTTTGAAAAATCCTTTTTAAAATGATTTGACTCTTTAAACTGGTTTACGAACAGAGATTTCGGCTAAGGAATTCTGTTGACCGAGGGGAAGGTGTTAGGCACCCCTCGATCCCGCGGTTCGATCAAGGTCGCTTGATGGAGTGTATCGGCTAATTTTGACACTAAAAATATATGAACCACATAAACACACAACACAAGCAAACAAACAAAATAATGTCCAGTCCGAATTATACAGTCCCAAAGATAAGAAAATACGAAAATATAAATCCTACCCTAGATTGATCCTAAACTATGATCCAATGTTTACTCGATGCCTCGGGCCTTCCTCACGAACGTCTTTCGCCAACATAGTACGTCGGGGCATTCCCCGGTGAATAAATACAATGTGTCTCGGGGCATTCTCCGGTGAATAAATACAATGTGTCTCAGGGCATTCTCCGGCTAAATGAATACATTTGAATCAAATTAGATAAACTACAAACAAATATTCACACGCACATTAAACATTCCACCAAAACAACAAGTTCTAAAATTTGTCTACCCGAATCTATATTTGCATATTTGCTTCAACACGTCATAATTCTATCGCGTTTCATATCAACAATAAATCAAAATTAACCCGAATTTATTCTTTTCATCAATTTTCAATTCCAACCCCAAAACTTCTTTTTTACCAATCACCATTAAAACATGATCAAATTCATTCCTCAAACCACCGAATTTGAATCACCAAGCATCATGATCATAGCATCAACAATATCAAACAATCATTAATCAAACAGCACACACAATCATGGATATTTCAACAAATTTAAAATAAAGAAGAGAGAGCAGGTTAAAGAAATAGACCTTCCGATATCGACTTTCGTTGATAATAACAAATTAAAGAAAACCTGAGCTTGGAATCCTCAATATCACCTCAATGACGAATAAGCTTCGAACTCGATATCAAAAATAATAGCCAAGCAGCTTCGCAACGATGACCCATTTGACCACGAAACCTCGAAGCCCGACATTGACGACGAACAAAGAAAAAGACGAACCCACAACCCCGATGACCCAATAGGAAACTGAAACCCAATGTACACTGAGTTCCAGTGAGCTCCGATGATGGTTGAAACAGTGGGTCAAGATGACGATGACGCGTTTTGAGGTTTCCAGACCAGATTTACTTCAGAGTCGCGAGAAAATGAAGAGATTTTGATGATTTTGATTCACCGGAAAAATAAGCAAATTGGTGGATTCTCACTCTTATCCCCTTCCCCGATCTCCCTATTTCAACCTCTTTTCCTTTTATCAATTTTCCTGCCTATATGGGTATGTATCGTGAGAGTTCCTTCATAAAAAAAATAAGAAATGAAAAAAAATGGTGGTATTGGCCTTCTCTGTTCTCTCTGTGAAGATGATGATGAAGAAGCAAAAGGGAAAATCCAAAGAATAACCTCCCCTCTTTCTTTTGTCATTCGTCCGTATATAATGGCATGGATTTGTTATGATGTAGGAATTTTGGGGGGTCCCACATATATTCTTTCTTTGTGGACAAGAAAAGGAGGGGGGAGGGTCACATAGGTGGAAGGTGGGGTAGTGGGTGAGGTGTAAAGTTGGTTAGGATAGAATTAAAACAAGATAGAATTTGTTAGGGATTATGTTAAGGGTTGTTATTTTTTGTATTTTTGTGGGTTATAATCACATGGATGAGGGTGTATGGTAATGTGAGCTAAAAATGAATAAAATTGGATTTGGTAGGGACAAAATTAGGTGTCTACAGCATGCCCCCTTTGAATGTAAACATGAAGTGTTTTCAGACAAAGAAGTAGACAACGAGACAGGATTTTGTCCCGACCATTATTAAAAGAATGAAACAGAAGGAAGGAGGGATACCAAGCCTTGACTTAGGACATCCTACCTATACAAGTTATGAGGGAATCAAGTGACAGGTATCTCAAAGGATTGGAAGGAGATGGACTATAACGAGTTGGAGAGTTGAGTGAGATCCCATCGAGGTTCCGGTCGCGACTCTGTCATTACATCAAAAAATGAAAAATTACAAGAGTTAAAAAAGATAAATAAAATTACAAAAGTCCTATCTATGCAGCTTATTTTGAACTCTTGACTTGAGTTTCATCACCCTATTCTTCAGGCGGGTTCCTGACTTGCAATTTTTCAATTTGTTTCTTGGCTTTCAATTTTTCACCTTGTTGCTTGACTTGCCATTTATTCGCCTTGTGCTTCGGGCGGGCTCCAGTGTTGCTTGAGTTATCAAAACAAGGAAGTGTGTCTCCTTACAAATGCCGCTTGAATTACCCAAACAAGAAAGTGTGTCTCCTTACAGATGTTGCTTGAATTACCCAAACAAGAAAGTGCGTCTCCTTATAGATGTTGCTTGAATAACCAAAACAAGGAAGTGCATCTCCTTACAAATGCCGGTTGAATTACCCAAACAAGGAAGTACATCTCCTTACAAATGCCGCTTGAATTACCCAAACAAAAAAATATGTCTCCTTACAAATGTTGCTAGAAATACCCAAATAGAAAAGTGTGTCTCCTTACCAATGCCTCTTGAATTACCAAAATAAGGAAGTGTGTCTCCTTACCAATGCCGCTTAAATTATCAAAAAAATGAAGTGTGTCTCCTTACCAATGCTGCTTGAATTACCCAAATAAGGAAGTGCGTCTCCTTACAAATGTTGCTAGAAATACCCAAATAGGAAAGTGCATCTCCTTACCAATGCCTCTTAAATTACCAAAATAAGGAAGTGCGTGTCCTTACCAATGCCGCTTAAATTATCAAAACAAGGAAGTGTGTCTCTTTACCAATGCCGCTTGAATTACCAAAACAAGGAAGTGTGTCTCCTAACAAATGTCTCTTGAATTACCCAAATAAGGAAATGTGTCTCCTTACCAATGCCGCTTGAATTACCAAAGTAAGGAAGTGTGTCTCCTTACCAATGCCGCTTGTATTACCAAAACAAGGAAGTGCGTCTCCTAACAAATGTTTCTTGAATTACCTAAACAAGAAAGTGCATCTCCTTACCAATGTCGCTTGAATTACTCAAGGAAGTGTGTTTCCTTACAAATGTTGCTTGAATTGCCCAAATAAGAAAGTGCGTCTCCTTACCAATGTTGCTTGAATTAAAAAAAAAAAAACAAGGAAGTGTGTCTCCTTACAAATGTTGCTTGAATTGTCCAAACAAAGAAGTTCATCTACTTACAAATACCGCTTGAATTACCAAACAAGGAATTGCATCTCCTTACATATACCGCTTGAATTACCAAACAAGAAAGTGTGTTTCATTACAAATATTGCTTGAATTACCAAAACAAGGAAGTACATCTCCTTACAAATGTTTCTTGAATTATCCAAACAAGGAAGTGTGTCTCTTTAAAAATGTAGCTTGAATTACCCCAACAAGGAACTGCGTCTCCTTACAAGTGTTGCTTGCTTGAATTTCCCAAATAAGAAAGTGTGACTTCTAGGAGTGAAGGTTCAATTTAGGAAGTGCATCACCTAATAAATAGACCTGAATCATCCGGACAACGAAGCGTGTCTCCTAGATATATTGGATGATGAGTTCTTACCATGGTTTTGATTACCAAACCTGTACAACAACCTTGTCTACTGTATTTATTGAAGTGAGGCATTACAACCTTTGATATTTAGACTCTAAAGTCCTTGATTTGAAGGTAACATGTTTCCTATTTTATCAAAGAAAACTTGTTAGTTTAAAAATATGGTGGCTAGTTTGTGGCTTTAGCTTTTGTGGCAATTGCTCTTGCCCCCGTCACATTTAACCTTACTTCCGACCATTAGCATATGTCACTGACTTGTTGCATCATTGACCCAAACTCGGATTATTAAGAGTGACTCTGAAACAAACACAGTATCTCTGTTTTGCCGTGCTTCGCAGATAAACCCTTTGAACCTTGGTATTTCCATGAGTTTCTAGACTTGTCAGTTGATAAAAATTCCTGCATGTCTTATTTCGGCTCACAATCATGCCTCTTTCACGTGGTGGCCTTTTGTCTTGCTTTGCGCAATTAAAGAAGCTGTTAGCCAGTTTTGAAATCTTTTCTCACTTGTTTTGATATGGACTTGACCCAAAGATAAGAGAAAAATGACGATGACTTTTATTTGGACAACTGACTCAAGAAAACAAAATAAAAATGAAAGAAGAAAGAAAAGACAATGAATGTCCCCATTTGAAACAAAGAAATGAAAAATTTATCTAGAAATAACAGTCAACTCTAATGATTATGCCATACATTTTGGATTAAGATGTCTGATTTTTCCATCTACACTTTCTACCAATTGTTGTTGAGTTAATGGCCATAAAACTGAGTTGTTTCTTTAGCTCAATTGCATTTAAGACCTCATTCGGCTAGTGACACCTTGAAGGGTTTTTACCAACAAGCCTCTCTCATTCTCTTTTTCTCAGTTCACCATTGTCTTATGGTGTCTGTGAGGGTTTTTCACCAATGAGATTCTTATTTTCATATTTCCCAACTCTCAGTCGTCTTACAGTGCCCATGAGGGTTTTTGCTGATAAGACTCTTATTTTTATCTTCCTTGACTTGCCATCGCCTTATGGTGCCCGTGAGGGTTTTCACTAATAAGACTCTCTCATTTTTATTTCCCTCCTGATTCCTTATGCCGAGGAAGACAAGTAGTTCCCAAAATGGGTCATCATATCCCTTACATGCTTAGCCTTAATATTCTCAAAGATTGATTTGAAGGTCTTTCTTTGGTTGTACCTTAGATTTTGGATAGGGTTAGAAAGAAAGGATGACATGAGGTTCCAACGACACTTGGAGTGGGGTAGGACTTACAACTTTTGGAATCGAGTCAAACAATAAGGATTAACTCATGCCCCAGTTTCTTTGACTGGGCAATTCTAAATTATTTATTTGGTTGGACCGAGCCCAAAGCAGGGCAGCCTACGTATCTCACCCTTGAGAAGGGAGAATCAGGTCACGCATAGTTCTGGCAACTTGTTTTGCATAATTTAAACTTTTGATTCTTTTTCTTTTATCGACACTCTTTTCTCTTTGGATTTTTCTGACTCTATTTGTCTTAACCCTTTTCTTTTTTTTCTTTTTGGACATATTTTCTTTTTCTTCTTTTTTTTTGACCTATTATTTTGCTCGACACTTTTCTTTTGAGTTCTGTTGACTCTATCTTGATTCCAAAAAAGGTGTATGAAATAAAATAGGACTAAATCTCAAATAAGGTAAACAAAGGATGATACGATGTTTGGATAGCAGAATAAAATGCCTTCATCATATTAATCCTTGAAAATACGAGTACATATCATGCAATATGAAAGTGAGAGAAGAAGATCATTTGTGACATTTCTTAAGAAATAACTTTAACTGAGTCTGTGCGTCACTACTCTTGCACTTTGTTCAACATATCACTCCACTTTTGTTGTACATTCCGCACATCGAATGACTCATGCTTTCATGGAGTTGATTTTTCTGTCCCTCGGGATCACACATCCGCTTTTTGACCTAATTGAGCAATGTTTTTCAATTGATGACCAAATTATTCTTGTGATTCTCAAAATAATTGCCTTAATTTTCAAAGAAGGCTTGAACTTGTCACCAAATGTCTCAGCACTCTACCTATTTTCTCATATGCTCTCTTTTTCTAACTTTAACCCTCTGATTCAATGTTTCATGGTTAAGCTGGATTTTAAGATCCGGATGAAAATTTCCTAGGCATGTCATAACACTAGAATCAACATAAAATATGATGTGTAAAGAAAACAAACACATATTTAAAATACAAAGGGAAAGGTAGTTGAAATAAAAGATAGAAAGGTTTGAACATAAACGACACAGGGACAAAACAAGATAGATCCCGAACTACAACCTTGAAATAATTCAAAAAATAGAAAAGAAAAAATAAACAACCAGACCTCTTCCTAGAAGGGAGAGGGGTGACTTCTCAATTGCTCAGTCTGACAACTTAGCCACTGGTTTGCATATCACCATGACTAGAGCTTCCACCACGATCAACGTTCTGCACCATAATTAATTTATCTTGAATCATCTTTTCAATTTTTCTTTTCAAAGCACGGCAATCTTCAGTACTATGACCCTGAATATCAGAATAATATGCACATCGTATAGTTGGATCAAAACTTCTTAAATTTGGGTCGGGAGTATACCTAAGAAGAGGAGTGATCATGCCCCGCTGTACCAATCTCTGAAATAAGATGGCTTACGACTCTCCAATTGGTGTGAAGCTATCCCTCGATTTCTGCCTTATTTCATTGTAGGATTGGATCTAAAATCGGGCCTAGAAAAGCTTTGATAGATTTGTGGAGTCGGAGAGTAACTCTGAGAAGTTGTTGCACGCCATTGTGAGTAAGAAAGGAGTTAAACATATGGTTGTGCGCAGTATACTAGAAATGGAGGCGGGGAAATAGAGTATAATGGATTTTGGAAGGTATTATAGAGAGCTTGGGGATGAACTTGGGCCTGATATTGATGGTAACAACGACGTCGTCTTCTTGGAAATGCCCGTTCTCCAACTACAATAGCAATTGTATCTTTCTCATTCTTCTTCCCTCCAGTTTCCTTTAATTGATTGCAATATTGTCCCAAATATTTCACGAATCCCTCCTGTTTATCTTGCTCCTCAAATTTTGATATCTCAAGGCTTAGAGGAGGGTTAACACTTGAAGACATGCCCCAGTTTTTGTATGAAACATCTTCTTTACTCGCAAGTCTTAGGGAACCTTTCACAGCATTTCCTGCACTCTTTATTTTTCCAACCATTTTCTCTGGCTCTTCTGGCACACTAGGCTTCTTGTTAAGAAATTTTTGTGGTCCAGTTAGCATAAAAGTAGGATCAAAAGTATAACGATGATAACCAAGAGTATTGAACAAGGGTCCATTAGCAGCATGAAGAAGCACAACTGTTGGGCGGTTGGCTAATTTAGAAACCTCAGTATGGGATTGAGCAATAAGATCACAGACGACATGTGGTGTTGTGAATGTAGCAGGCTTACACTGAGGAGTTCGAGGAAAAGTGGTGGAAGTATTGTGATGCTTTTGGATTAGAATGAATTTTGAGTCATGTTGTGGTGCATCAACAACAGTAGGACACTGACTTTGCAATTTTCATAGAAAACTTGAGGTATTTGTAGGATCAATAGCAGAAAATGGAGGAGGAGGCAACCCACTAGCCCAAGCTCGATGCATTTCTGTCATTTGTTCCCTTAGTCTGAAATTCTCTTCCTTTAAACTCTCAATTTCTTGAATCTTTGTTTGATCCATAAGGTCACTCTCTATATCCTTGTTGGACACAGCTAAACCTTCTTCAGATTTGGTGTAATGTGAAGGACCAGCCAAAATGCCACAAACTAACCACCTTAAACTAACTGAACAATAGAAACATCAAATGCGTAAGAGTTCAACACCTTCTCAAAATCATTTTTTGATTTTTCCTTTTCTTTGAAAAAGATCACCGAACCCAAGAAGGGCGCCCACGTATCTCACTCCCGAGAGAGAAGAATCAGGTGTGCGTAGTTCGTGAAGTTCTACCAAAATGGCCAATTAAACTCTTTTTCCTTTCTTTCTTCTTTTTCTTGAAACTTTAAAAAGAAAAGGAAATAACAAATTGTCAAAAGAATTGATGAATTTTCTTTTTTGCATTTTTCAAGTTTAAACTCCTTATACAAAACGAAACCTATGATTACCAAAGAAAAATCTTTTTGGATTTTTAATTTTGAATTTCATATGAAAATGAAACTTGAACCTATTAAAGAAAAATCTTTTTGTAGTTTTCTTTTAAAGATGTATATGAACACCTACTCTAAATGAAGAGTGACGAAAATCTTTTTTGATTTTTCAAATAAGATCAACCAAAAAAGGAAAAAAAAAAAACTTATGTGTTATAAATGTATTTACATTATAGTGAATGTTTATCAAGATCTACTTTGATATCTATTACGATTTGAAGCATCTGTCTTTTACTCAGACTAGGAGTAAATTTTCCCTATAAATAGAGGGGTTTTGTTCATTGTATTTACAATCTGATGATCTTTCATCCCTCAAGAAAATAAATAAGAATTACTCTCTCTATTCTCTCTACTTTTCTTCTTGTTCTTTCTTGTTTTATAATACATTATTAGCACGAGACTCTGCCAAACAAGGTAAGATTATAAATCTGAAGGATTTCAAGGTTGGTAATTCTTTATGTTATCTTTCTTTTGCTACTACTAATATAATTATTATTGGATTTGAGAAAAACAATTGGTTTGGAACCATTTATATTTTAAATTTATTCCTCAAGAACAATATCATCAAAATGGATGATAATATGTTGGGTTCAAGTCCCATCGATTCATGCCTAAGACGCCTTTATATGGATCAAATATTGAGTTTGAATCTTAATGCACCATATTGATGATATTGTGATGGCTAAGACAAAATAATGGGTGTTTGATGAAAAGTCATGAAATTCGACCCATTGAATATGCTCCATTCCATGAAGTGAATGTGGTAGCAATATATGATAAGTCTGAAATATGACAACTTACTTCATTCTTGAGGTGTATGTGGTAGAAGTGCATAATATGTCTGAAAGAAGACAAGTGATTGAATGAACGAATATACGCGTGGAGGGACAATATGATAATGATCATCAAAAGTGATGATATTTTCACATGCTTATATGATTATATGATATGCTAGAGAAAAAAATTCTCTACATCATATGTATGCCTCAATTTGCAATATTCCATTTCTGGGGAATGAGAAACTTATTAATGCAAACGGGCACTTGATTGTGATTGTATCACAACTCACCTCCGAAAGAGGTTGAATAGTTTTAAAATCTACTTCTGAAGTAGTAAATCTGAAATTTATTCATGTAATAGTAAATCTGAAATTTACTGAAGAAAAAGTATATGTCATGGTAAACTTGGAGTTTACTAGAATAAAAGTTCATAAATTGATATGAACGATTGTGACATCTCAAAGATGTACATGTATTGAAGAACTAGAAGATTCTTCAAGAATTATTTATGTCATTTGTTCTCATGATAAGTTGGTTGGACCAACTAATATTGGGATTGGATCCCTTCAAATCTGAAAATTATAAAAGGTGAATAAGGGCCCGTTCATCTATCATGTGATATGTTGAAAAAATGCATCAATAAGATGATCACATGTACATTCATTGTCAACCTGCACTTTGACATTCATAAAGTTGCTTGCTCAGTAACATTTAGTTAAGAGTATAATTTTCAGATTGTCCAATCAAGAAAGTTATCTTGATGATGATGGTTTGGCATTGAATGCCTTCGATAAATAGCTAAACTATTATTAATGAAAACAAAACTTCATGTATTGATCTAAAATATGATATATTGCAATAACATTTGTATGCATTAGATCAATAAATTATGATTATTTCTTCCCTCTCAATTGGTTCAAGATCGGGAACCAATTATTCCATCTAATAATTTTGATGTGCGGTATACGATTAATGAATATACCATAATGCACAAAGATGGATTCCTCAAAGAAATAGAGGATGTATGTTAGTTTTACTAACATAAGGGGGTGATTATAAGCGCTATAAAATATGTTAGGAATTATCACCATATCCCCATCCAAAAGACAATTCAAGTCAAATATTGAAAGCATCTCATATTAAGCGCAAGTGCTCTTATTTTGTGTTCCTAAAGGACAAAGTCTATGCATGCGTGAAGCGTGGTAGATTGATCGGTTCCAAATGAAATAGTCCTTGAAAAATAAGGAGCAAATAATCATATAAGAAGGAAATGAACTCTTGAAGAGCCTATGACATACCACTTCATGAAGCCTAATGAGAGGTTCATGTACCTGAAAATAATGAAGTGATGAGATCTCAAAATGTTATGTCGCATTGTGAACCGATACGAAATAATATATCATCAATATCTTTAACACAATGTTGGCGCAGTATTGTGAAAGATTACGAGGATCTGAATTCTACGTTTATTTAAGCATGCTGACGTAGAAACATTATCAAGTAATATGAAAGGGTGCATCTTGGTAAGTGAAAACTTTTTTAATTTGCAGTCTAGATACTTGAAGATGTCACACATAAAATGTTTAATATTTTCACGTGACAAAATTTGTATGAAAATTTCTTTAAGGATTCAAAATATAAAAGTTTCTAGAAAACTTATTGATAATCCTTATATTGTATAAGCTTATAGTTTGAAAATTATTGAAACTATTGGAGAGTTTTCAAAAGCAGTCAGATTATTTGCTCAAATGAGAAATATACCAATTTGGATTGGTTATGAAGTATTATATCTTAGTACAATTGGTACACTCATGTATCTTGTAAAAAACTACAAGACCCAATATAGCCTTTCGCTCAATTTGTTAGCAAGGTATATTTCTACTCCTACTAAGAGACATCGAAATGGGATAAGAAACATGAGTTTATTTTATTCTAAATATTGTAGTGCTGATCTTACTGGTCATGCTGATGTTGGGTACTCATCTAACCCACATAAATCTCAGTCTCAAACATACAATGTGTTCATATGTGGGGATACTGTCATATCTTGGAGATATACAAAACATTCTATCGTAGCCACTTCATCGAATCATGCTGAGATAATAGCTATTCATGAAGCAAGTCGAGAATGTGTATGGTTGAGGTCCATGATACATCTCATTCGAGAAAAATGTGGTGTGAAATATGACAATCTACCCACAATTTTATACAGAGATAATTCAGCATACATAGCACATCTTAAGGGAGGATTCATAAATGGAGATAGAACGAAGCACATTTTGCCAGAGCTTTTCTACATACATGAGCTACAAAAGAATGATGATATTAACGTGCAATAGATTCGTTCAACTGACAATGTGACTGATTTATTCACCAAGTCTTCTCCAATTACAACTTTTAAGAAGATGGTGCACAAGATCGGAATGCAAAGGTTCAAGGATGCTCTCATTAGGGGGAATTAATACGCGTTGTACTCTTTTTTCCTTACGAGGTTTTGTCCCACTGGGTTTTTCTTGTAAGGTTTTTAATGAGGCAGCCGAAATGCGTATTATTAGAGATGTGTACTCTTTTTCCTTCACTAGATTTTTTTTCCTACTAGATTTTTTCTAGTAAGGTTTTAACGAGGCACATTATCTACCAATTAGACATTCAAGGGGGAATGTTATAAATGTATTACATTATAGTGAATATCTATCAAGATCTACTTTGATATCTATTAGGATTTGAAGCATCTGTCTTTTACTCAGACTAGGAGTAAATTTCCCCTATAAATAGAGGGGTTTTGTTCATTTTATTTACAATCTGATGATCTCTCATCCCTCAAGAGAATAAATAAGAATTACTCTCTCTATTCTCTCTACTTTTCTTCTTGTTCTTTCATGTTTTATAACACTATGACTATTAAGAAATTTTTTTTCTATTTTTCTTTTCAAGACATGTATGAAACATCTACTCTAAATGAAGAGTGAAAAAATCATTTTTGAATTTTTTAAATAAGATTTCCGAACCAACAATAGGCTGCCTACGTATCTCACTCCCGAGAGAGGAGAATTAGGGGTGCGTAGTTCGTCCAGATTGGACAATTAAGGATTAAAGAACAAACAAAACCTTGACTTTAGAGACACGACTACAACGATGAAGATAATTTATTTTTTTTTTGTAAAAACTCCCATGAATGAAAATCTTTTTGATGTTTTTTTTTTTTTTTTGAGAAAATGAGTGCGAAAAGTAAAAAAATCTTTTTGAATTTTTCGATTGTGAAAAAACAAAAGTCATAAAGAACTCTAAAAGCTACGAAACTCTTTTTTTTCTTTTCGACTCACTTTTTATTTCTTTTTCCTCTTTTTTTTTTTCAATTTTTCCTTGCCTATAGACTTTCTTTAATTCTAGCACAAGCTTAACCCCAAATCAATCCGTTAAATGACCATATTACCCTTAAAGATACAACATTTAGCACGTAGAGATGCTTTAGAGGTGAGTCTCCTACAAAGGGCCACGTGGGTCCCGCTAGGTCTCAATATGATGCAGATAAGCATTATCTAAAGGCTGACCTACGTTGGGGTTTACTAACAAGGCTGTTCGGGGGAGCATATGGTCGATAGTGGCTGCTTTGGTTTCCACCCGCTCCATACGTCCGACGACTCCCCCTCCTAAAATTAGGGTGACTCAACTAGAGTTTGTGTGCACGACGTACACTACAGGACTTATTGCAAAAAGAATGACTCGGGTTATACACATGATGCCAAATATAAAACAGTAACACATACGATAAAAACAGTAAACAAAGAGCACATAGGCACTCAACAATGATAAACAATAACACAAAACAACACAAACAAAATGTCTATACACCTATAGTGCCAAACTAAGCTGATAGAACTCCAACAAACAAGCTCGAATTCTAAAAAATCCCCAGCAGAGTCGCCAGAGCTGTCACATCTCTTTTTTAACTCCAAAAAGATTCAGATTTAAAGTCGAAAGGGTTTTTATTATGAAGTGACAAAAATAAAGAATTTGTTTTGAAAAAGGATTATTTATATTCAAAACTCAGAGTCGTCACTTGGCATAATCGGGCGTGCCAAGTCACCTTTGAAAAATCCTTTTCAAAACGATTGGACTCTTTAAACTGGTTTACGAACAGAGATTCCAGCTAAGGAATTTTGTTGACCAAGGGGAAGGTGTTAGGCACCCATCGATCCCGTGGTTCGATCATGGTCGCTTGATATAGTGTATCGGCTAATTTTGACACTAAAAATGTATGAACCACATAAACACACAACAAAAGTAAACAAACAAATCAAACAAAATTCAAAACCAAAATATTGTCCAGTCCGAATTATACAGTCCCAAAGATAAGAAAATACGAAAATATAAATCCTATTCTAGACTAATCCTAAACTATGCTCCAATGCTTACCCGATGCCTCGGGCCTTCCTCACGAACATCTTCCGCCAACATAGTACAATGTGTCTCGGGGCATTCTCCAGTGAATAAATACAATGTGTTTCGAGGCATTCCCTGACTAAATGAATACATTTGAATCAAATACGATAAACTAGAAACAAACGTTCACACGCACATTAAACATTCCACCAAAACAACAAGTTCTAAAATTTGTCTATCCGAACCTATATTTGCATATTTTCTTCAACACGTCATAATTCTATCGTGCTTCATATCAACAATAAATCAAATTAACCCGAATTTATCCTTTTCATCAATTTTCAATTCCAATCCCCAAACTTCCTTTTTACCAATCACCATTACAACATGATCGAATTCATTCCTCAAACCACAGAATTTGAATCACCAAGCATCATGATCATAGCATCAACAATATCAAACAATCATAAATCAAACAGCATACACAATCATGAACATTTTAATGAATTTAAAATAAAGAGAGAGAAGGTTAAAGAAATGGACCTTCCGATATCGACTTTCGTTGATAATAACGAATTAAAGAAGACCCGAGTTTGGAATCCTCAATAGCACCTCAACGACGAATAAGCTCCGAACTCGGTATCAAAAATAATAGCCAAGCAGCTTCGCAACGATGATCCATTTGACCACGAAACCTCGAAGCCCGACATTGACGACGAACAAAACAAAAGACGAACCCACAACCCTGAAGACCCAATAGAAAACTGAAACCCGATGTAGACTGAGCTCCGGTGAGCTCTGATGATGGCCGAAACAGTGGGTCAAGATGACGCTGACGCGTTTTGAGCTTTTCCGGCCAGATTTACTTCATAGTCACGAGAAAACGATGAGATTTTAGTGATTTCGAGACTGGTAGGACAAGTCGACACACTGGATAGACTTCCGGAGAAGTTCACCGAAAAAATAAGTAAATCGGTGAATTCTCGCTCTTGTCCCCTTCCCCGATCTCCCTGTTTCAACCTCTTTTCCTCTTATCGATTTTCCTGCCTATATGGGTATGTATCATGAGTGTGCCTTTATAAAACAAAGAAATGAAAAAAATGGTTGGCCTTCTCTGTTCTCTCTGTGAAGATGATGATGAAGAAGCAAAAGGGAAAAATCCAAAGAATGGCCTCCCCCCTTTCTTTTGTCATTTGTCCGTATATAATGGGCATGGATTTGTTATGATGTGGGAATTTTGGTGGGTCCCACCTATATTCTTTCTTTGTGGACAAGAAAAAAGAGGGGGGAGGGTCACATAGGTGGAGGGTGGGGTAGTGGGTGAGGTGTAAAGTTGGTTAGGATAGAATTAAAACAAGATAGAATTTGTTAGGGATTATGTTAAGGGTTGCTATTTTTGTATTTTTGTGGGGTATAATCACATGGATGAGGGTGTGTTGTAATGTGAAATAACAATGAATAAAATTGGATTTTGGAGGGACAAAATTAGGTGTCTACAAAAAAGAGTATTTAAAATTAATGATATTGATTCTAAAATAATAGTATTAACTTATTTTAACATTTCCATATGTCTTTCCCCTTTTTTCCTCCTTTATGATTTTTTTTTAAAAAAGTAAATTAATTTGTTTTAAATCTTATATAATACTTCTCTATTATTATTATTATCATCATCATCATCATCATCATTACTACTACTACGTACTACTACTTCTTCTACTAATTATTAGTACTTCTTCTACTATATATCCTACGTAATACTACTATTACTAATTATTGTTATTTTGATAATATTTTTATCTTTCATTAATATGTAAATAAATTATATTTAAATATATTTTATAGCATTTATATTTTAAAATAGATAAATTTGGAATAGTAAAAGTTTATTAGAACACTTAAACTATGGGTTTCTATTTTTAAGATAATGAAATTTCTTTATTTTTTTTTTTAGAAAAAAAAGATAATGTATTTCAAATTCAAGATTTTAAAATTTTAGAATCTTAGAAAGATAACACTCTAGAATTACATAATTATCTTACAGTTTATATATTTTGGGTTTGCAAAAAATATATATTTGAAATTAATGATACCAATTAGGTGTTTTCTATAATAAAAATAAATGTAATAAAATAGAATATTTCAAATTAATGTTATCGATATTAAAATATTAATATCAATTTATTTTAACTTTTTCATATGTTTTTTCCTTTTTGTTCTCTTTTATCATTTTTAATTAAAAATATTAATTTTTTTAAATCTTATTATTATTATTATTATTATTATTATTATTATTATTATTATTATTATTATATCCCACGTATTGTTGCTTCTTCTACTATTTTTTCTTGGTAAACTTCGACTAATTATTATTATTATTACTATTATTATTACAATTATTATTTAGATTAATATTTTATTTTTTATTTAATATTTGAATATATTTTAAAATATATTTGAAAGGGATTTGACAGGGATAAGCTTATGTTCCTAATTTTAAGATAATGATAATGAAATTTCTTTTTTTTTTTGTTTTAGAAAAAAAGATGATGCATTTCAAATTTAAGATTTTAAAATTTGTTAGAATCTTAGAAAGATAAGACGCTAAAGTGTCATAATTATCTTATAGTATTCTATAGTTTGAGTTTGCAAAAAATATATATTTGAAATTAATTTTACCAATTAGGTGTTTTCTATAATAAAAATATATGTAATAAAATAGAATAATTTAAATTAATGTTATCGATATTAAAATATTAATATCAATTTATTTTAACTTTTTCATATTTTTTACTTTTTATTCTCTTTTATCATTTTTTATTAAAAATATTAATTTTTTACTTATATTATAATAATAATAATTATTATTATTATTATTATTGTTGTTGTTGTTGTTGTTGTTGTTGTTGTTATTTCCCACGTATTGTTGCTTCTTCTACTATTTTTTTCTTGGTAAACTTCTACTAATTATTATTTTCATATGTTTTTACCTTCTTGTTCTCTTTTATAATTTTTTATTAAAAATATTAATTTTATAAAATCTTATATTACTATTATTATTATTATTATTATTATTATTATTATTATTATATCTCACGTATTGTTGCTTCTTCTACTATTTTTTTCTTGGTAAACTTCTACTAATTATTATTTTTCATATGTTTTTCCCTTTTTTTCTCTTTTATCATTTTTTATTAAAAATATTAATTTTTTAAAATCTTATATTATTATTATTATTATTATTATTATTATTATTATTATTATTATTATATCTCACGTATTGATGCTTCTTCTACTGTTTTTTTCTTGGTAAACTTCTACTAATTATTATTATTATTATTATTATTATTTAGGTTAATATTTTATTTTTTATTTAATATTTGAATATATTTTAAATTATATTTGAAAGAGATCTGAAAGGGATAAGCTTATGTTCATAATTTCAAGGTAATGATAATTTTTTAAATAAAATTAATATTTTTAAATACAAATATCTTATATTTTAATTCAAAATTTTTATTACAATGTTTATAATCCTATCCTAAAAACTGTCACGTGGCTATATTAAGATGTTGTCACTTAGCATCTTGTCTTGATTTAGTTCGGCACATATAGAGAGAGATAAACACACAACAAATTAATAAGTATTTATCGAAAAGAGATTATATCACTCTAAGATAAAGATAATATATGTTTATGTTCTATCTTTTTAAAACTCTATTTATAAAATTATATTCAATATATTATTATTATTATTATTATTATTATTATTATTATTATTATTATTATTATATAAAAGAAAAACACCATAGAAAATTAACGTCATGTACAATGGCCGACTTTGTTAACAGTCAAAATCGAGATAATAAAAGTGGACATTTTTTCCACGTATAATAAAAAACAATAAATAATACTCTACCGGTTTCCACTTATATATATTTTTTAATTAAAGAATTTTTGAAACACTTTAATGTCATGTGAGGTCTGAATAAAATTAAAGTTGTAAGTACCTTTCACTTGTCCTCTTTGTAGGTTGATTATGAAAACTATTTTTGATTAAAATGAGAAAAATAATTTTGGAAATCACATAATAACAACAAAATTTCAGACAAAATTAATTCGTCTAAAATATTTGAATATTTATGGTCAAATGTTGTTTAGTAGTCTTATGAATGATTCTGAAACATTAATATACGTAAATATTATTTCTAACTTTAAAGTAGAGTTATGAGCGAAAATCATTTCGCTTGAAATTATTTTTATTTTTAATTTCGTAGACTTCGAACTAGAATACATCATCTTGTTCCGAGAACTCACATAAATATCTCGAGTGATGCACAATTCGTTCGACGTACTTACTTCAACTATACTTAAGATATTATTATTAGCTTTTAGTACTCAATAAATTCATCAAAATAATCTTATATATATAGTATAGTTTAAAGTATACTTTTTCTTATCCAAAAATACACTACGAAGATCTAAGTTTTGGTTCTTTCTTATTTTAGCATAGACAAAATTCTAAAAACAAACCCACCCAATGTCCCAACTTTTTAGGTATTATTTATTTGGAGGAAAAAAAAAAGGCAGTTCGGACCCGGTGTACTATAATACTCACTATACGTGGCTTTCGGAAAGAGTTTCATCACAAGAATTTATCGTACGCAATTTTATCTTGCAGAAAGGTGCTCAGAGACGTTATTACGATTGCAGCCGTCAATATTAGTAGTTATAGTGGTATCTGCATTACAAAACATAGAATAGCATAGAAGCGGGGAAGTAGGAGTTGTTACAAGGTGACGGGCCCTATTGTAACTAAAACCTTGTTCCCGCAGCTTGAATCCGTAACCTCTAAACACATATTAATAGCTTTATCGGTTATTCCGAGGCTATCAAGAAAAAACAAATAAACCATACAGGCCCCTACTAGTTTGAAGCAGATCCAGTATTTTTTAGTCAATGGGAACAGAATATCAATGCATTTATTATTACTTTGTCAAACAAAGAAGATTTTTAGTATATACTATACACCAACCAAACATAGCCTAAAATAATAATAATATCTTCTTCTTTTTTCAGATTTTAATCAGTATGCTTTGTATAAATCAATGTGCATTCATTGCATACTGATTATACACTTTTCTACATTGAGTATATATTGATGATGGCTACAATATTTAAAAATTTGGTGATTAAAAATCTAGGATTCCTAAAACAAACTTAGTGTAATAATATATATTTAGAACACAAGATCCCTAAAATGATTTGAGAAACGTTCTTTTTGAGTTGAGGATCTACCAAAAACAACTCTTGTAAAATAAAAATAATGTATACCGTATATATATATCCTATTCTTCCCTAATTCACTTGTGATTATAGGTTAGTACCAACAAAAATGAAATATTAGATGATTTCTTTTAATTGTCTAGATTTTGATATACAGAGTTACTAATCAATACTTGTATTCTTAAAAATAGTAAAAATAAATGCAAAATAATTTGAACACTACTTTTATAGAAAAAAAAAAGTTATTATATACTTTTAAAAGGTTTGTTCAATTATTAATTTGTAAGTACACTTCAAATTGAATTATGGAATACAAAAGAAAGAGCAATATTTATTTATTATTTTTTAAAAAAAAAAATATTAATGGTCCTCGTGAGGGATGGAGACTGGTTTGGTATCTTTGTATCTTAAATAAGGATAATAAATACTTAAAATTCTATACTCCATAAATTTAAATAATAATTTTGAAAGTCAGAGCATCCAAAGATGATTTTAAAATAGTGTTCACACAAACACACTACACAATAACACAACCATAGTAGTAACATACATTTTCCTCTCAAAATATTTGTCACATTTTACTTTTTCAAAATCAAATAACATAAATTTTAATTAATATTTTTTAAATCATATTAATATTTACAAAACACTCTTTCTTTCAATAGAGCACAACATTTTTCAATTTGAACCTCATATTTCTTCTATATACCATTTTCGTATAGTGAGATGATGTTTTACATGAATCCAAATTCAAAGAATATCAATTGACTTAAAAAAACGAAGCATGACAGTTATTTTAAAATAGATAGAATAAAAAATAAAGAAATTATATACGAATTCCAAGAATTGTTAAAATAATTTTTAAAAAATACCCACCAAACATTTAAAAAAAAAGTAACAACAAATAAATAAATTATATTTAAAAAAAAAAAGGTCCTTGAGGAATGGGCTGAGCTGAACATAGCAGACTACCCAAAAGAAACATTTTCATTTGAATGAACCTTATTATAGTTGCAATATTTTGTACTATTTTCCTACTTTTAAACCTTAAAAATAAATTTAAAATACAAACAAGTTTTAGTACTAAGTAATATTTCTTGTAAAATATAGTACTACAAGTATATATTGCAATAACATAAAAATTTTACAAAAAAAAAAAAAAAAAACAAGAATTAACTTGGATTTAACCTTTCTCCTTTTCTTGCTGGTTCTGATTTACACCTTGTTAGAAGTAATGGATGTACATACACGTCTTCTTCTTTCGGCAATTGTTCACCATTAACATGTTTTTGGGGACTTTGACTCTTGGTAACATCTGTAACTGCTAATTCTTTGCTTTCATTACCTTCTTCATTTTCACCTTCTGGAATATTTTGGGGACTTTGACTCTTGGTTGTGTCTGGTGATGAGGTATGGTTCAGTGGGGAGCCCCAGAATCTACTTGCTAATGACGAAGATCTATATGGTGCTGATCTACACCGAGTCAGGATCAAAGCATTGTTTGGTGGGTTCGTAGTATTAGAACCCACCAATCCCTCTTCGTTCTCAGTAGTAGTACTAGTGTTGCTGGCAATACTAGTACTACTTTTGAATGGAGTTTCAGTTCTTTGAGTTGACGACTCAACTCGTGAGTTACAAGTTGAATTTTCTTTCTTCCCACTACTACAGCAAATCCACTTCTTCAGTACTGAGAAGAACCATTTGGGTTTGTGTACTTTCAGTCTGCAACTACTACAGCAGCAGCAGCACCGCCGCCCGTGTATTTGTTTTCTCTCTCTTTGTTTTCTTCTTCTTCTAGTGGATTTAGACCTTTGTGTCCGTGCCGTGCCGTTCGCGGCTGCTGAACGGCGGACGCGGACCTGGCCTATACAAGTGACTTTTGGTGAAGATGGCTCTTGAGTTGTTTCAACAATTACATTGTTTTTGTTCTTTCGCATGAACATCATTGGACTTGCACGTGTTCGGCCTCTGCTTCGACTTCCAACATTGCTTTTCAAGAATCTCATTAATGGTGGTGGAAACTTTTCTGTTCTACCAGGACTAGAAATTGGTTTTGATGAACCCTTCATCTTGTGGGTGCGGGTTGTTTCTATGGCTTTCTGTGTATTTTGTTTATGTGGTTTTGTTGTGTGTTTGATGTTGTTGGAGTAGTGGGGAGATAGGGAAGGTGTGGTTTGGTTCCTTTGCCATGTTTCTTTCTGGTTTTACAGTTTTTAGCACCACTTTTTAAATTTTATCGTCTGCTATTTTTTTGGTTTAACCTTTTTGTTTCTTTTTTTCCTTGGACCTAAATTGTCGGCATCTATTCAAATTAATCTTTCTACTCTATTATTTGAGGTAGTGAAATAGATTGCGTACACTTTACTCGAACTTCACTTTATGGATACTGGATATGTTTCGTTGTTGTATTTGGTACCTAAGATTTAGCTAATGTTTGATCATGAAAATAAAATTTTTTGAAGTTAGAGTTTGGAGTTGTGTTTGACCATGGATATAAATTGAAATTATTTTTGACTTTTTGTGAGAGCATTAAAAATGAAAAAAGTGAAAAACAAGTTAAACTTGTTTTCACTTTTTTAAATAAACAAATATAATTTGAAATTCTTATGGCCAAATAATACAATTTTTATTAAAGTAAAAACTTTTTTAAAAAAATAAAAAATTATTATGACCAAACTCTCCTTAGTGGTTCAATCAAAATTTTGAAATTAAATACTGAAAAATAACATATGAAAAGTTAAAGGGATATATATAATTAAAAAAAAAATTGATATGAGTTGAATGACTTAGGTTATGCGATTGTTTTTGACTCAATTCACTTACTTAAAGTAATTTTTAATTTGAATTGATAAATTACTTATTTATTGATTTAACTCATTTTGACTAGTCCCGTTTGGCCATTTGTCATCCCTGATATCATATAAAAATTAAACGTTTAATAAAGAGTAATTTTATTGTTACTGAATTATATCTTTTGTACGTTTGCTCAGCTGCGATTCTAATTTATTTTTATGAGCCAACACATGAAAATTATTATATGATAATGAGTGATAGTGATACATAAACATATGATTTTTTTATCTATTTTGATATCATATTAAAGTGTGACCATATGAGTTTAAGCGAATTCAATAATATTAAACTATTTTAGACTACTAGTTAAAATTTTGAATGATTTTTGCATTTAACTTTTTATTTTGGTTCAATGGGAAGTATTATTAGGCTTTAGGATCGTTCATAAGCTACACTACTTAAGGGTCATTTGGTAGGAGGAATAAAGATAATTAATTTCAAAATTAATTTAAAAGAAGAACTTATCGCATGTTTGGTTAGGACAAAATGCATGAGATAACTCATTCCGAGATTAGTTATCTCGGGATTGTAGTATTTTATTATTCCTCCTTTGAGTGTGAGATAACTAATCCCCAGACAATTAATTTCAGAATTAATAATTCTCCGAGATTAATAATCCCAACATTAATAATTTTGGAATAACTTTGTTTTCCAACCAAACGAGCCTTAAAATTTTCAAAAGCTTTAGGATCTTTTGCATATTTGTGATCTTAATTTGCCAAAAAAATTATGCATTTATTCTCCTCTCTCCATACATGAATAATAATAACT
>NC_061119.1:10246020-10275596 GCF_002878395.1 Capsicum annuum
CATTAACAGTGTCTAGAAAAGGATCACACCCCTACGTAGATAGTCTACCCAAAAACAACCATTAGTGATTGTTTGCACCGTTTGAAACCGTGATATGTAGGTCACGCGGAGACAACTTTACAGTTACGCTAAGACTCCCTTCATATGTTGCTTTATAATATAATACTCAAAAGATCAGTGATCTTTTCATCCCAACTATTGGTTTGCCTGATTCATGTCCAATTTTCTTCTCTTGATCCCCACCACCAATGATCTCATCTTCCATTTTGCCATCAGTCTCTTCATCTGGAGAAACATCTAAGGAAATAAGAAACAAAGATAATTAACAAAACTTCTAAGAGTAAGAAATCAAACTTGTCCAAAAAAGAAAAATGAAGTCCTTAGGGAAAACAGTGGCAGTATATGTTGCCGCACTAGTATCGAATCTTCAAAAATGCACTAGTCTTGGAAAATCCGACATGCATCCATCAACATTTTCGAAAAATTTGAGCAACGTAGTAGCATAGAGCGATGCTAGAATCAAAACTTGGAACTTTTTTGTTCCTTGATTTTCTGTTGTTTTCTTTATACTCCTTCGGATACTTTTTAAATGCCGTTTAAGGTTTGGCATATCCAAGAAAAATATTTGATAACATTAATCATAAGGGATAGAGAAGGGTAGGATGTATACAGACCTTACCCTATCTTTGTGGGGTAAGAGAGGATGTTTCCGATATGGATATTTAACTAAATTAACCCCATCTCTACCTCAAAACAAGTATTAGCTACGATATGCCTTTTTAGTATACATCTAGATTTATGAGGGGCACTTGTTAGTACTCAATATACTTTGGCACGGCGAGAAGTAGTGATATGTGAAGTTTTACCTAGAGAAAATTCAGTAAGACGTCGGACACAATCCTTGAGTGCTTGGAGCTCAGCTTCTTTCTCGTGGAGTTTGGAATGAGTTTGGCGAAGCTCAGACTCTAGCTCCACTATCTGACCTTCTTGTTGTTCAATGAGCAGATGACAAAGCTTTTGATCGAGTTCAGATGGCAATACTCCACTGAACTGATAAGTTTCTGCATTGTGGTCATCGGCTTGGTTAAATTCTTTCTCCAGAAAGCCTTCCTGTGCCGCAAAAGTCAATAGTAACAGATGAAACGTTAGTTCGTGGAGCGGACCTATAACATACCCAATGTAGTCCCACAAAGTGGGGTTTGGGGAAGGAAGAGTGTACACAGACCTTACTACTACCTCAGAAGTAAATAGGCTGTTTCCAACAAGACGCTCGTCTCAAGAAAAACAGTCCAAAGCAGTCCAGGAAAGAAAATAATGGAAGTACAAAAAAAAGAAACAAATAGTAACAGAAGAGTGCTACAAAAAAACCATACGATAGTCGAAGTACAAAAAACAACATATAGTAACAGAAATCAAAGGACAAGAAACTACAATAGCAATACTACAACAAATCGTATGGACGAATAACAAGACAACGCACTCCCACCTGCTAACCTTCTACCTAATCCATGTCCTCCACAACCCCATATATCTAAGGTCATGTCCTCACTAACCATTTTAAAGAATTTTCAAACTGCATGGTTTGGGTGCCATTGGAAAGCTATATTGCACAGACTCTTCAAAATTATTTGATGGGTGCATGTCGGATACTCCAAAAGTAGTGCACTTTTGTAGAATCTGACATAGTGCACTTTTGCGAATCTGACATGCGTCCAAGAAAAATAGATGGAAAGATGTCAATGGAGACTCCTACTAAAGTTATACGTCTAGCAGATGGGTTTACTAATAATTTCTTTGATCAAATTTAATGTTGTAGCTGCCGCGTTATCATTTTCCCATGTCCAAATTTGCAGTTGGTCAATCCAAATGGACATTCGATTCATTATGTTATTATTGTTAAGAGGTAATATGAACTTACATAAATGTCACATAAGCACAAACCAAAAAAATTGGAAGTTATTCTTAGGTTAGGTTGTTTGGATTCTTTTCTACCTAGAAATGGTTCGACAATCCCTCGTGTGCTATGATGAATCCATGTAACTACTGCAGCAAATCAAGTGGTATTTCTGCTGTTACACTTGTAAAATTGATCATCATTCTCATAATGGCCTTACTTATCTTAATCGAATTTAATATCAACTGTTCATGGCGATGCTGGCACTTTTCTTATATAGGAATAATCATGTTTGCGAATTTTAAGGTTTGTAGTAAAGTTCATAGAACATTTTGCTCTGATGCGGACCTATCATGGAAACTCCACAATCATAGCAATTAGCCAAACGCAGAACAAGCAAATGTTGATAGCAAGATTTTCATGGCACAGTTTCAGCTTACCAAAAAGGATACATGATAACAATGTGATTTAAGTTACTTGACAACTACAAAATATGGAGTACTCCCTTTGTATCCGTTTATCCGTCCCTATAACTATTTATGAAGCAAAAACTTCCCCCTATTGATTGATTATGATTTTTCAAACATTTTATATATCGTAACAAATTGTAACTTAAAAACATGTAAAGTTTACTTAAAATTTTTAAGAACAGTTGTCCTATTTCACACCAAAAATTAGACGTTTCAACCATCTTACTCCAAACTCCAGCACTCTTTCTGGATTGAGGGAGTAGTATTGATTTGCACATAACACATAAGTTACTTGCATCAAGATGGAGCTTGGAAGATTCACGGTAGAATTGCATTTTGAATGAACGCGATGAAAACGTAATCAATCACAAACAAGTATGCATGGTAGTCAAAGCCATACGGAGGAAATTTATTTCACATCGAACTCACCTGACAAGGGTCTCTGCCTCCATCCAGGCACCACGGAAGCTTTTGCAACTCGGATTCGAGCTCAGCTTCCAGCTGATCCATTTCCATTAGCTCAGGTTGCAGCTCTTCTGTAACGACACTGCTTGCACATTCACCTTCCTCAGCCACTTGGTGATCTAGTACTCTATAAATGTTACTATTTCCATTGCTACTCTCAGCGATCACACGTATTCTGCATTCTCTATCATGCTTTTCATCTACTTCGGCTTTATTTTTCGAAGCACGCAAGTCATGTGCAACTTTTCTCCTAGAAAGTTCTGCTTTTAATTCTTCTACAGCTTTTGCAGTTTCATCCATGGTAACATTGAGCCTGTTGATCTCAGATTTCCCAGCTGACATCATGCACATCATTCCAATTCCGAGTCCATAACCAAAAAACGAATTACCTGGTTGACGTAAACCACATTAAACAAAGGACTTCGCAAATGCACGGGATAGCAAATATTACCTACTTGGAACAACTTAATATAAGACAAAATATTCACTCAAATAAGATTATCAAAATAACATGCACAAATAGCAAATTTAGAAGTTAACAGGTAGGATAAAATATTCAGTCACGATATCAAGTTAGACCAATAAGATAGTAGTTTGCACTGAGCCATGTGAAGACGCCAACCGACAAAAAGGGGCAGCCTGGTTCATTAAAACCCTGCTATGCGCATGTTCCAGGGATGGGCTTTAACCACAAGGGACTATTGTATGCAGCCTTACCTGCGTATCTGCGAGAGGTTGTTTCCAACGGCTCAAACCCATGACCTCCTGGTCACATGGCAACAACTTTACCCGTTACTCCAAGGCTCCCCTTCAGGACGCCAACAAACAACAGAACGTAAACAAAGTGATGGTAGACATTACACCCAACTACCAAACAGCATTAGTATCGGATGTATTGATCTGAATCCTACTTTGGACAATCAACGATGGCCTTAAATAGCATGATCAAATTGGACAGCTTAAGTTATCAAATGCACCAAGCAAGCAATAGAAATTAATCACACTGGAGTAGTAATGAACAAGGGATTTACAGTAAGGAACTATGGTTAAGGGACTAAATAAAAGAAGAACCAAGAAAACATGTGTTTGTTTAACCCATAACATAAGCAAAATATTCAAATCAAAAGCTACAGAAAGTCATCTGAAAAAGTTCAGTTTGCGTCGCTTCTTTGTTATGCAAAAGGGTTTGATAGTTATAACTAGCATAGAATCATGATTTGTTACATACTTCTGCTTCAAACAATTCTTGAAGCTACTTGTTAGCTATGATCAGCATTCTTACATTCTATTTTTTGTCATGTTGGGATCCATCTATTATTCAAACTAAAATAAGATTATCTATGGGCATTGCAAATTTAATTCTATCTTTTTATCACAATAAATTAAGAATTTAATAGATTGCTAAAGTAACATTATCAGTATCCATGAGGACTAAGCTAACAATAAACAAAAGTGACTCGGCCGATGGCCCGCTGCACTAATGTAACTATGTGATCAAAATTTTGCTCGAGTTTAATGATCATACTACTTGAATCCACAATTATGTAGCTTCACACCCCAATATTCTTTTAAACTAACTTTAATCGTGATGAACATAGGATGGTTGAAAACCTCTTTTGACAATGATAAAATTTCTAATTTTGAGTTTTCCACATCCCTCTTGAGCCAAGGGTCTATTGGAAACAGTCTTCTCTACCTCCAAAGGTAGTGTTACAAGTATGCAATAGGCAGTATAAAGAAGAGAAGAAAGCAAGAAGAATTAAGCTGAGCTGGCATTTGATTAGTTGAAACAGTTAAAATGATAGTTGTAGTTTAAAATTCTGTTTTAACTGTAGCTGTTACTGTAGCCGCGTCCCAAAGTTAGTAAAGCGGTTACAACTATCCAATTAAGAGTTTTAGCTATATAAACCATTGTACTGATTGTTATATGGATTGAATAATAACATTTCTGTGTTCTCTCTCTCAAATTCTCTTCTCATCTTAGCTAAGTTCTCGGATTTTCCCCGATAAGCATATCAGTTTTGAAGATAATTCCTAAAACTGACCCACAATTGCCATTCGATTAGCAATTGTACATCAGGTAGGGGTCAGGTCTACGTACACATTACCCTCCCCAAACCCCACTTGTGGAACTACAGTGCATATGTTGTAGAGTTTCCCTACCTATACAGGCCTCATTTTCTACTTGCATTCAAAAGATTAAGACAATTATCAACCAGCACATTCAAATTTATGAATAACAATTTGTGGACTTGAGAGCAACATTAGCTAACTGAGAAATTGTGATATGAAACAAGATCCCAACAAAAGCAAATTAAAGGAACATAAAACAACTAATTAATCATCAACAACAAGACACAACAACATACCCCCACAAAGTGGAGTCTGGGGAGGATAGAGTATACGCAGATGTTACCACTACCTTGGAAGTAGATAGGTTGTTTACGTTAGACCCTTGGCTCAAGGTAAAACAGTTCAAAGCAGCAACAACCACAACATACCCAGTGTATTCCCACAAAGTGGGGTTGGGAAGGGTAAAGTGTACGCAGTCTATACCACTACCTTACACGAAGTAGAGAAGTTTCTGATGGGCTATAACCACAAAAAACATAAATATAAACAACAAAATGAGATAACACACCGCTAGATCATAAAAGAAATAAGACACCGACAGAGTAATACTATAAACTATCTATTCGAGATCACACACATCCTTGGAACACTACGAACAAGAAACTACAGGCACAGATACAAACAAAAAACTCCTCCTTATTATTACGGACGCACTCCTTCCCACTAACACTCTACCCTAATTTCCGTCCTCCAAAGGTCAAAAAATGTTTCAAGGACAATATAATATGTTAGAAATTTTACCTTTGGAAGCACAAGAATCACATTTTCCTGAAGGAACTTTATTAGTTCTCCTCTTCTTCAAACAAACATAAAATCTCTTCCCATTCCAACTCTTCCTCTTCTCCAACCTAAACAATTCCTTTTCACCACCCTTTACATTTCCACATTTTCCATTCCCTTTGGTCTTTCTAGAACCTTCCACATTTTTCTTCCTCAAATTCTTAAACCCCATTTCAGAACCAGAAGCACTTGAAAACCTAAAAACTGAACCATCAGATAACCCCTCACTCTTTTCTTGAATGCTACAGCCAAGATTACATACAAAGCTTGAATCTTCATGCTGAAGGTAAGTCCTAAACCCTTCTGAGTCACTGATTTTACCAAAATTACTAGTAAAGCTTGAATCTTTATGCTGAAAGGGAGTGATAAACCCTTCATGGTCAAAGGGTTTATCATAATTACTGGTAAAGCTTGAATCTTTATTCTGAAAACAAGTGATTAAACCTTTTGGGTCATTGGGTTTTTGACAGTTACTGGCAAAGATTGAATCTTTATGCTGAAAGGGAGTGGTAAACACTTCTGGGTCATTGGGTTTTTCACAATTACTAGTAAAGCTTGAATCTTTATGGTGAAATGGAGTGGTAAACACTTCTGGGTCATTGAGTTTATCACATTTACTATCACTTTCAGTGAAACCAGAAATGGGTTGAGTGGCATTTTGATTAAAGATTTTGTTGGCTAAAAAGCCAGATCCTGCTGCTGCAGCAGCAGCAACTAAAGCAGGCCACATTGGGTGTTCTTTTTCTTTTTCAAGATTTTGAACAAAACAAGAGACTAGAGAGATCACATTAAAGAAGTGCAACTAGTACTAGTTTGAGTAGTTGGAGTTCATAAGGAAGTGAAAGTGACAAGCTTTGAATTTTGTCAGTGCGGCATGTGGAGTTGGGAGAGTTTTCTGCTGAGTACTAATCCCTCGTTTCACCGTTTCACCGTCAATTGTTGGAGCAATTTTAGTATTTTAAAATAAGTGAATGTTTCATAATTTAAGGTAAATATTAAAAAAAGAAAATTCTAAACCTATCATGTCATGTGTATTTGTCTTTTAAAGAGGATAAAAATAAATAAAATAAGATAAATTTATGTCTTTATTTTTTTTAATAAATGTGTCAAAATTCAACAATTAACTTATCGTAGAACGGAGGGAATATGTGTTAATACGTGGCTTGTCATCTCAGTTTGCTCACGTGCTTCCCGCTCTTTCATAAGTTTTTCAATTTTGTGGTTAGTTCTTGGTCGTTTTAATAGGGCCTATATATGAAGATTTTGGGTTTGGGCCAATCTATCAGTAAGTGTAGGAAGGATGCCTATTTGGATAGATGGTTAGTGCAGTAGGAGCGATGATGTACGTTTTGAAGGCTTAGGCTTTTTGGTGTTTTTTATTGTACTAGTAGTTGTGTTATTGTATTTGTCTATTATTTTTGAATTACTGCACTATTTTGTAAGATTGTTCATGGGTCGATTTAATTCAATTATTGGTCAAAATCATAATTAAATCAAATTAGTTGATTTTTAAATTTCTAAAACTAAATCAAACCAAACAAAAGAAATAAGTGTCAGTTTGATTTTTGTCGGTTTAGTTCGATTAGGTTTGATTTTTTCGATTTATAACTTTAACTAGTGATAAAATTTGAGATTTAAAAAAAATAAATTCATCCGACATATGAGATGTCAATCGAGTGTTGTGCTTAAACCTTGAAACAAAGGTGTCAAACGAATGTTATACTTAGGCAAATCCACGAACAATACCCTATGAACGCTTCTAAAAAATATATTCAGAAACTACATATAACAAAATGATAAAAGTGAACACATAAATTCTTGCTTAACAAGGACCAAAAAGAAAGTTCAAAACTAGTGATTGTTTATAGTCTAATGAAATTCGGCCGTAAATTCCAATATATATTTTCACAATCAATATCATTTTTTATTCAAAATGCGAAAATCATTTAGAATCACATAAGGTACTGTCAACTGGATGAAGACATATAACTAAAAGTGTTACCATTAAACTTAAATCATGATTAAAATATAAAATGTACCAAATATTTATATTATATATATATATATATATATATAAAGATTATCGGTTCGGTTCGGTTAATTTGTCGATTATTTTAGAGTAAAACCAAATCAAACCAAGCTAGTATTGATATGAGACAAGACAAGGAAGGCACGAAATACACACCAAAATCAGTCCACAAGTTCAAGAATCCGAGGATCTCTTTGGTGACCAACTCTCGGATTTACAATAAGAACAAGAAAGAGATGATAACAAGGTGTTTAACACCTATTTTTCAGCCAACCAATCTAGATTAACAACACATAAAATGAAGAACAAGAAGAACAACAACTTCGGCTACAAGAACATTACAAGGCCGAGAGTAGGCAACAAAAACAACACAACAAGATTACAAGAAAGTAAAGGCTAGATAGTGAGACCAAGATTATTACAAGATTAAGAACCAAGTGTATTTCAACACTAACCCCTAATGGATGTAATAATTAAAACCACACTCTTACGGTGATCGCCAAGGGAATCAACTCACCTCAAGATCCACCGTTTTCAAGCAAAGGTCAATATTAGCTTTTTCAAACCCTATACTAAGATGACTTTTTCAAGCCCTATCTAAGAACTCCACTAAGGTGTTCTACTCTCAAGAGAGAGGATTTGCAATGTTTCATACATTCATCATTCATAAACTAATGAGAAAAAGCCTAAAAGAGACTATATATAGTATATTACAAAAGAAAGACAATTATGACTCCAATGCCCTTAATAAAGGGAACCAAAGTCGTGAACCACCAAGTGTGGCCCAAACCCGAGAGTCCTCAAGTCTTCAAGGCTCCAAGCAATCTTCCATACTCGGGTTTGTTTAATGGCATGCTCAAGACAACCCCTCCAAGTATGATCCCGTGCCCTCCATGCGACCAAAGCTTGATTCTTCACGTAGTGGCTTTGAATGATATCATCGAAAGCTAAGACGGCCATTTGACTTGTATCAAGTATCGATTTTTAAAAATTAAAACTAAATCAAACCTAACCAAATGTCGGTTTTTGTAATCGGTTTGATTTGGATCGCGGTTTGGTTTTTAACCAAACTGTGAACACCCCTACTATTTTGTTATTATTCTTGTTTTCTTCTTGTAGACTTTGCATGTTTTTTTGCAGAGATAATGCATCAAAACCCCCCTAAACTTGTCACTCCAACTTACTTTAGCACTTAAACTTAACACGCATTTATTTACCCCCTTAAAAACTTCAAACTGTATTATTTTCACCCCCTCGTCCCTCCAACTACGGCACGTGTTTCTCCATCTAATAAAAGCACATAGAAGGTCAAAATTTAATCAAAAAAAAAAATAAAAGTCGAGGCAACGGTAATAATTTTCCCAAATTCAATAAGAACCTTAATTTCTCTTTCTTTTCTCATCTCCTTCATCTTCAATCAATTCAAGATTTGAAATTCCTTAGAAAATCAAGCCTTTTACATTATTATAAGGTATAATTCCTCTCTTCTTTTAAAAATATTATGCTTTCTTATCAATTTTTTTCTATTTGATATAATTTTTTGGAGTGAATTCTTTGTAGCACATCATGAGATCAATTAACTTGAGTAAGCTTTGTATGGGGGAGGACGATTTTACTTTGAACCAGGAGGTTCGATGCAATCATGGATTTATGGTGCCTTTGAAGACATCTTGGACTTCGACGAATCCCGGTAGAAGATATTGGGCTTGTAATTACTATGGGGTAAAAATGATATTTTGCTCCCAATTTCTCATTCTTTTTATCGCAACTGATTCAATTGAATTCTGATTTCTTTCTTTTTAATCATGAAAGAGTCCAAGATCTTGTGATTTTTAGTGTTGGAGGGATAACGAAAATACAGATTCGAGGTCCAAATTTGTAATCCCTAAATTGATTGAAAAATTAGGTGAGCTTGAGAATTTAGTGGAATCATCGCAATATAACAAGTCTACATCATTTAATGAAGTTAGAAAATTGATTGCGGAAACTTCTGAAGAAGTTGATAAGCCTAGAGAATCCAAAGAAGATGATAATTGTGTAGATATGAAGTTGAAGAAGATGGAAGAAGAGATTGAGAAGATGAAAGAAAGAGAGAAGAAGTGGAGAAGTAACGTGGCTAAAGGAACGACTAAGGATAATGCACTATTTATCATTGTGTTTTGTTGTTGTGTTGTTGTTATAGCTACTAGCTATTGGTTTGGGATGATCTACGTAAAGAAAGACTCAATAAAATTACCTTAGAATTTGGTGTTCTTAGTTGATATTATGGTGTGTATCATCCTTTTTTTGAAATGAATTTGGTCTAATGTAGTTATTCTTGACTTATTTGTAGTGTAATGTAGTTCTTTATCTTTACATTATATTTAAAATTGAGTAAATTTTGTTAGGTCTTGTGGGATGATAATTTAATGTAATGTTTTCTATTGGGATTACAAATGGAATGTTGTTATTCTTATTAGACTATCAAACATGATTCAATCCAAAGTGCAGATAGTTGCATAATGATATGATAGCTGCATATATACCAAAGAACAACAAATATATATCAAAGTAGGCAAAAGAGAAAAATTAGGCATCAAATAGTGAAGTCACAGTTGCATATATACCAAAGATTGTGAATACATTGCAGTCACAACTGCATAATTATTTGACAAAAAAGATTAAGTTAGTGCAGTCACAACTGCATAATTAACAGAGAACAATATTACATTGCAGTCAAAGCTGCATAATTGTTTTTCAAAAAGACAACTTCATTCATAATTCATCAAAACTAATGCAGCCACAACTGCATACTAGTCACTACTGCATCTTCAACTAGACAGCTGATGAGTTTGTTTGGCTCACATGATTTATTTCGACAATTTTGGACCTTGTCTTCATTTTTTTTGTGCTCTTATTTCTTGAAGTCCTTGTTGGGTCACAACATTTTTTACTTTCCATTTGACACCTGATCTTAGCTTATGATGCCCAAGATTTCCAGTCACTATAGAGGAGTTCAAAGGCTCTCCAAGCTGCATTAACATAAGAATAAATTATCTTAGACATTTGATCATTTGCTTGAAAATTGAAAACTGTGAAATCATTCAACTTACATTGTGGATTGTAAAACAATTTTGTGTATGTAGCACTCCCATACTAACCAATCTTGGCCTTTTAAAAGTTGTACCACTACCCTACCAGCAATACCACCAACATTAGATATAGCAGTAACAAAAGTTCCTCTACCCCTTCCAGCAATACCAACAGTCCCTCTACCCCTTCCAGCAACACCAACAATCCCTCTACCTTTTCCAGCAACACCAACATACCCTCTACCCCTTCCAGCAACACCAACATACCCTCTACCCCTTCCAGCAACACCAACAGACCCTCTTCCTCTTCTAGCCACACTAACCACATTTAGAGTAGGAGCAACAACAATCTATTATACAATAAAAAATTATTTAATAAGAATAAATAGTAAATAAAGAAGCCAAATGATTACCTATTTTGTAGAACCCTTAGGTCTTTCCCTTCATCTACTTGTGTTTGGTTGAGATTCACTTGTTGCTGCAGAAGAACCAACACTTGACATTGCTGAAGTTGTCCCTCTTCCTTTACCAGTAGTAGATTTTGCGTTCAAAGGACAACCCCTCTTATTATGGCCCTTAGCATGGCACTCGCTGCAGGTCATCTCAACACCCTTTTTAGACAGTTTATCTGTCTTATTTTTAGACTGCTCTTTCCTTCTATTTTTACTAGGTCTGCCTGGTATTTTTCTAGTTTTAAGAGGTATAACAGGAAGGTTAGTTGATGGTGACCACATTTTCATTCCAGTGATAGGTTGAATGAAGTAGTTATAGGTTTTGAGGTAAGTGTGCTTGCTATACCAATGTGCAACATAGTGAATAGGCTCCAATATTCTAAAATGTAGTGCAGCTATAGCATGACAACAAGGTATACCCTTTAGCATCAAAGATCTACAAGTATAAGTTTTGTTACTCAAATTCACTGTAAAGGTATTACCCCAACTGTCCTTAACCTCAAAACCATATTCACCATTTCATTGAAGTGTACACTTCATTGATTTTGAAGTGTTCTTTTCCAATACTTTTAAAGCCATTAGTGAAATATCTGTTATCCAAGTATTAGAGAACTCCCTCAACTGTCCAATTCTTCTCATCATTTTGATCCTTATTTCCTCAAGTATTGTAATGATGGTCTTGTGTCTTGAACCCAATATCCATGAATTAAAACTTTCAGCCATGTTGTTGTCAACACTATCACAACAACATAAATTTTTGAAGTAGACCTTAGACCATCTTTCAATGTTGTACCACAGTAGATCATCTACTATTTTTTCACCTAACATCTCCATATGATCTAGATTTTTTCTCAACTCTTGCTCATAAATAGACTTGGCACATCTCTAAAAATGATTTCTTCTTTCAATGTTTTTCCATTCTTTGGACCAGTTCGCAAGAATGTGTCTTGCACACATTCTTTGTTCTGCATTTGGCAGCAACTCATGAATAGCAGTGTCAAGACCCTACAACAAAATATAAAAACATTAGGTGACATAATAACAAATTAAGTAAAATTAGATAATAAAGAGATAAGAGAAAAAAATTACCTTCTGCATATCAGAAATAGTTGTTAATTTTGTCTCATCTCCAAGCTCAAGATCATCTTTTACTAACCTAATAAACCATTTCCAAGTGAAGTTATTTTCAACTTCAATCACTGCCCAGGCCAGTGGTAGCATCTGGTTGTTCCCATCTTTGCAAACTGCTACAAGTAATTATCCTTTGTAAATACCTTTCAAAAAGCAACCATCAAATCCAATACATCTTCTACATCCAGCTTTGAATGCTTTTTTCAAAGCATCAAAACAAATATAAAATGCCTGAAATATTTTTCTTCCCTCTTCAAAAGTTTCTTCACTAAGCCTTACCACATATGTGCTTCCTGGATTAAACTTCAAAAGTTCATCCCTATAATCCAATATTCTTTTAAATTCCTCCATATGATCACCCATAATTTATTGCAAATAATATTTCTGGCTTTTCTTGCAACAGTTCTACCAACATACACCTTCAAATCTTTTTTCACCAAATTCTGCAATTGAAAAACTCTAATTCCTGGCTCAAAAATAATTTCGTCCTTGTACCTTTCTGCTAAGTATTTTGAATTAACCAATTTATTTTTAGTTATGGCAGTACATTTATGGACTGGAATATAATATTTCACAACAAAATCCCTTGTCCTTAAATCATGACTACCAAACAATAACCAAGGACAATCATTTGCACATTTTACCCTCAGCCTAGTTGTTTTATTAATAAACTTGTCCAATTCTACATATTCTTGAACTGCATACCTAGTAATAGCTTCTCTAAATTGCTTAACATTTTCAAAACATAAATCAGTTTCCCAAACAACTAACCTATAAGTAGGATCAAACACAATTCTTTTTTAGGTCTTTTTGCTCTCCTTGTCTTTTTCCCACTCCCTGAAGCCTGTTGGACCTCATCTTCAACATCAGCATCTACATCACTGTCTATTTCAAAGCTAGACTCTTCATCTGAATTAAAATATGGCTCATCACCACCTATATTATCCTTTAAATTATTATTTTTTTTGGATAAATACTCATCATATCCAATATCAAGTCCTTTTTTTTTTGCCTAATTTAACCCCTTCAGCTCTAGGACACCTTTTTTTCTTTTTTAGTTTGGCAGCTCTTTTACTTTTCCTCAAAGTCCTAACCTCCTCATAAACATCACTGCCATATTCATCATCAATTTTATCAAACAAGTCTCCATAACCTGAATCTTCACTATTTTCACTTGTATTTTCCCAATCAGATTCAATGATTGAAAATTCTGATGCAGTAGCAGCAGAAGACCCACCAATCTCTTATCCAACACCTGATGAAGCTGCACCAACCTTCTCTCTAATACTAGTAGAATCCCCACCACACAACTCTTTACCAACCCCAGCAGAAACCCCACCCACCTCTTCTCCAACACCTGTTGAAGCTGTACCAACCTCCTCTCCAACACCAGTAGAATTCCCACCACACAACTCTTCACCAATCCCAGCAGAAACCCTACCCATCTCTTATCTAACACCAGTAGATTTTTGAGTTTGTGCAGCCTCTTTTAACCCTAAATTCTGATTATCCTCAGGTGTTTGACCAGACTCTTTATGAAAAGAAGCACTAGATTCTCCACCCACATGGGTTTCATATTCAATAAGAGCAAAAGTTGGGGGGCCACAATAGGTTCTTCAATTAATTGTGACACAAATAGTTCAACAATATCTATATTTTTCAATTTGGGTACAATACCCAAAATATCCCTATCACATGTAACTTTAACCAACTTAGAAGACTTAGGTGGTCTAATATAAACCACACAAGATGAACAATTATACCCAATTTCCTTAACATATCCTACAAACTCATAATAAGATAATTTATCAACATCTACATCTAAACAATCTGTAACAATACCTCCGACATATTTAATTCGAGGTTTTTGTTGTAAAATTCCTCCATAGTGAAACCTTAACGCAATGTACACAAAATCCATTTTCAAACTGCAAAAAAGGTCAGAAAAGGCTTAAGCATTAGCAAAAATTAAAAAAACAACAACAAACAAACCCTAAATCCTTCGAAAATGAATGGATTAAAACCCTAGACTATGTAAATGTAAAATAACTCCAAGATTTCAGTATTTGGGCACAAATACGTTGATTCAACTGAAAAATCCTTCATGATTTTTAGTATTTTTGGACACAAATACGTTGGTTCAAGTGATTAGGTCTTTAGTTTGAATTCTTGTCATTAATCTAGTTTCGGATAAGTCTAAGTAAAGGAAAAAGGGTTTCCATGAGATGGGAAATGAAAAATACCCCCTCCCCCAGACACACACACAAAGTTTCTGTACAAATTAGTGTCTGATAGTGAGCAAGGAAGATCTGTCTTTTTGCTAAAAAGATGGATTGAGTTGTTTGATAATCCAACTTAATCATATGTAAATTGTACATTAACTATGGCATCATTAGTATCCAGGGCGGATGCACTATGGTTACAATGTGCACTCTTCATCAAGGGATACATTGCAAGTGGCATCTTGGGTTGACTTGATAAGCCACATAGGATGCAAACACTTGAAAATCAACCCTAACTCTACTATTTAATGAAACATTGATATTCTGCTTCTAGATGAAGTGAATGACCACGAGTTAGAAATTCAAATTTAGTTTACTTAATTGATTTGATCCTAATTTCATATGTTATTTTCTTATTTTCTTCCATTCCATCTTGATTTATAGTCATTTGTTATTTTTATTTCTTCGAAGTGCGATAGCCAGCACCCAGATTGACTTTTTATTGCTTAGGAAGGGGGATAAAAGACTTTGTAAGGATTGTAAAGTCATTTTGAGTGAGCATCTTTCGACCCAGCACAGGCTTCTAGTGATGGACGTGTCTATCAAGAAGTGCAAGAAGAAAAGGGTCGAGGATGGTCGAACTAGAACTAATTGGAGAGAGTTGACGCCAGTGAATGCACTGGAGATAAGGGATAAGGTGGCAGGAGTGGGGTGTGGGAGAGCAGGAGGGATGCGAATTCTATGTGGGACAGGGCTGCCAGCAGCATCACGGAGACTACTAGAGAGGTGTTGGGTATTTCGAGGGGTTGAGCAGGTCGTCATAAGAGGGACTGGTGGTGGAATGAAGAAGTGAAGAAGAAAGTAGAGATTAAGAAAGAGAAATATGTTAAGTTGATTGAGAGTAAAGATAGGGAGGAAAAGGGGATAAATATGGAGGCTTACAAAGTAGCTAGGAAGGAGTCTAAATTAGCAGTTACGGCTGCTAAGTCGGCAGCGTTCGAGAGCCTATATATGGGGTTAGAGAAGAAAGGATGGAAAAAGAGGTTATATAGGCTTGCTAAGGCTAGGGAGCGAAAGGGTCGTGACCTCGATAAGGTGAAGTGCATTAAGGGAGATGATGGTACTATTTTGGTGGAGGATGTTCACATTAAGAAGAGATGGCAGGAGTACTTTCAGAGACTTTTGAACAAGGATGGGGACAGAGGCTTTGAGCTAGGAGAGTTAGAGCACTCGGAGGAGAGATGTAATTTCAGTTACTATAGGCGTTTTAAGATGGGGGAGGTCAGAGAGGCTATTCATAGGATGTGGAGGGGTAGGCGACGGGCCTTGACGAGATTCTGGTGGATTTTTGGAAGTATGCTAGGGAGACCGGTTTAAGGTGGCTGACTGATTTGTTTAACGTCATTTTCAAGACTTCGAGAATGCCTGAGGCCTGGAGATGGAGTACGATTATTCTGCTATATAAAAACAACGGTGACATTTAGAGTTGCAACAACTATAGGGGTATTAAGTTGTTGAGTCACACTATGAAGATTTGGGAGAGAGTGGTCGAGGGGAGGTTGAGGAGGGTCGTGTCCACTTCGGAGAATCAGTTTGGATTTATGCATGGTCACTCGACGACAGAGGCAATCCATTTGGTGAGGAGATTAGTGGAGCAGTATAGACAAATGAAGAGAGATTTACACATGGTGTTCATCGACCTAAAAAAAGCTTATGATAAAGTTCTGAGGGAGGTCTTTTGGAGATGCTTGGAGGTGAGAGGGGTCCCGGTGGTGTACATTAGGGCTATTAAGGACATGTATGATCGAGGGAAGACCCGGGTGAGGACGGCTTGAGGAGACTCAGAGCATTTTTCAATTCAGACCGGGTTGCATCAAGGATTGACTCTGAGCCCGTTCTTTTTTGATTTAGTGATGGACGTATTGACACGGAGCATTCAAGGTGAGGTGCCTTGGTGTATGTTATTTGAGGATGATGTAGTGTTGATTGATGAGTCGTGAGGAGGTGTGAATGGCAAGCTGGATGTTTGGAGGCAAACCCTTGAGTCTAAGGGGTTTAGATTGAGTAGGTCCAAAATAGAGTTTTTAGAATGCAATTTTAGTGACTTGAGATAGGAGGACGAAGGAGAGGTAAGGTTGGACTCATAGGATATCGGAAAGACGGACAGCTTCAAATATCTTGGGTCTACGATTCAGGGGAATGGTGAGATTGATGAGGATATCTCTAATCGTATTAGAGCAGGTTGGATGAAGTGGAGGATCGCCTCGGGAGTGTTGTGTGATAAGAAGGTGCCCCTTAAGCTTAAAGGTAAATTCTATAGAGTGGCAGTCCGTCCGGCCATTTTGTATAGAGGGGAGTGTTGGCCAGTCAAGCACTCCTACCTTAAAAAATTGAAGGTAGTGGAAATGAGAATGTTGTGTTGGATGTGTGGGCTTACTAGAGGAGACAGAATTAGGAATGAGATTATTCGGGAGAAAGTGGGAGTGGACTCAGTGGATGACAAGATGGGGAAAGAAAGACTGAGATAGTTTGGGCATGTGATGAGGAGGGGTGTGGATGCCCCCATTTGGAGGTGTGAGAGGCTTGTTTTGGATGGATTCAGGAGGAGTAGAGGTAGGACGAAGAAATACTGGAGGGAGGTGATTACACATGACATGAAGTAGCTTCAACTGACGGAGGACATGACCCTAGATAGGAAGGTGTGGAAGTCGCAGATAAGGGTAGAAGGTTAATGTGAGTGTGTGGGTTGTATCATGCCGTTAGGAGAGTTTTCTTTGTAGTCGGGTTAGTAATCCTAGGTCTGTGTACATAGATGTCCTTGTTATGTTAGTGTAGGGTTCTACTAGGTAGGTGTCATATGTCATGGCTTAGTACCTATTTTTTTTTTGTGTCGCCCTTATGTCTCGTATTTTTTTATTTATTTGATGTCTATTTTATTATTTTTTATTCCTGATATTCTTTTATGTCATCCATCCCATTGTTTACTGTTCTTTATCTTGAGCCGGGGGTCTATCGAAAACAGCCTCTCTACTTCTTCGGAGATAGCGGTATGGACTGCGTATATCTTACCCTCCCCAGACCCCACTTTATGAGAATACACTAGGTTTGTTGTTGTTTTTGTTGTTGATTGGGATGGAAATGAAGAAAATGGTGGTTGTTGATGGTTTTGGGGGTATTTGATTAAAGTGGGTCGGGTTTATGAAAATAGGTCAAAATTTTATTCAAATATAAATTGGATCGTGTTATATAGGGACCGATTTTATTAAATGATGTGGACCAATTAAATAGCGCGTGGTCCTACAACACAAAGGCTTGACCTGGTTGAGTGGACGAGATGATGAAAACAATATAGTTTGAAGTTTTTAAGGGAGGTAAATAAACGCATGTTAAGTTTAAGTGCTAAAGTAAGTTAGAGTGACAAGTTTAGGGGGATTTTCGATGCATTATCTCTTTTTTGCACTGTTTTTCTTGTTAGTTGCTATATTCTGTGTCAGTGCTTTCTTATACTTTGTAACTGAAATTGCTACACATGAATCGAGAGTCATTTAGAAATAGTGTCTCTACCTCCGGTGGATAATGATAAGGTTTGGATAAAATTGAACTGAAGCGATTGGTGCACGACGTAATTCCGGGCAAACTTGGATTATGTTTCCCTTTCTTCAGCAGTTCTTAGACTTTTAGGAGGGCCTAATATGGAGATTTTGGGCTAATTTATCAATAATACATAATAAAAAAGATAAATTACACAAATCTCATACTTAAGAGATTATATTACCTAATATCTTTTACTTTTTAAAAATTTACATAAAATTTTATTTTACAACTTTACTCTTAATACATATGAAGAAAACCCTACATCCTATTTTTACTCTACCATTAACTCATTCAAGATTTCCTTCCCGAAAATATCTCCCTAATTATCAACAATTAAATCATCTTCCTTCCTGATTTTTTCTCATCCATTAATGCTTAAATCATCTTCCTTCCTGATTTTTTTCTCCTCCATTAATGCATGCAATTTTTTTTTTCCTCTCCTAAAATCTTTCCCATTTTTTTAAAAAAAAATTACATATATAAATTTATTTAGTTATTCATACATGTTTATTTTTTTTATGGTGATTCATATGAATGATAAATATGATATCATAATACGGGTATTATAGTGATTCATACGATAGATACATTTTATATGATTTTAACGGGTGATACATATTCTATTATGGTGATTCATATGGCAGATACAATTATTTATTTCAATTATTGGGTAATTCATATGATATTAATGGGTGATATATATGGTATTATGGGTGATTTATATGTTATTAATGAAAGGTAATAGTGTAGTCAGTGTAGGAAACAAAAGTAATAATATTTTTTTTGAAAAAAGGACTAAAAGCAGAATTGAAACATAATTAAAATTAAATCTAAAAAAAGCAGACTAAAAATTAAAGGCGAAATTAAAGACGAAAAAAAGAGAAAAAAGACCCGAAAAAACGTATCTTTCATAATTAAAGACGAAAAAGGAGAAACATAATTAAAACACCTAAATTAAATCTAAAAAAAAGAGAAAAATTAAATATCTTTCCTTAAATAAAAGAATACAATAAATAAAAGAGAATCTATTATTTCCTTAAATAAACATCTTGCTAGTTTCAAATGTATCACTTTTTTATATGTATCACCATATAACATATGAATCACATTTCAAAAAATCGGGACAAAATGTAATTAATAAAATAGTCGGAATTTTATGTAATATCACTTAAAGATTCAAGAATTTATGTAAGTTACCCTAAATTCTAAAAATTACACAAATACTCCCTCCGTTTTAAAATAGTTGGCCCTTTTTTACTTGACACTCCCCTTGAAAAAATATTTATTAGGAGTTTATTTTACCAAATTAGCCTTATTCATTATGTTTTGAAAATATAAATTTAAGTAAATATACTTTATTTAGTCATTTAATGTTGAGGTAGTATTGAAAAAACATAATAAAATACTCTTGATTTCAGCAAAAGGAACAACTAAATTGAAACAAATATTTTTAGAAAAAAAGTCAACTAAAACGAAACGGAGGGAGTACACATCTTATGTTTAAAAAATCCCAACTCCCTAAATATATTACAAAAATCCCAACATATGCACAGAATGCTACGTATATATCAGCTATGTTATGTATATTAATAGGAAGAGAGAGTAAAGTAATTAAAAAAAATGGGAGAGAGTGTAACTACTTCCAAATTTTTGGAATTGGTATTTATTATTTATCTCCTATTATAGACATTTGTATTTCAAAAAGAACAACATTTACACATTGCAAATACTAAAACTATTTCCTCTCATTCTACAATTGGAGCAAGATACAACACAAATGCAGCAAAAGACTCAGTAATATACATCGAAGAATAAGCGACTACGCGAAAACTGAATACAGCTACTAACACCTTATGATATGGCAGGATGATGCATCAGAATTTCAGCATGAAGAAAATAAAAGAAGTTTCTTAGAATATTTGTCCACATGAGAATCCATAGGAACAACTATTAATGATGATGAAATATCAGTAACAAAAGGCAGCTCATCCAAACAATGTCTAATTTTTCCTCAAAAGTACTTGCAAAGGGTGTAGGCTACAACTTGTAAACTACCTGTTAAACTTTTCACTTTTGATCCATTTACAAACATTTTTAACATAAATATGTCGATTTAAAACTAGAAAGATGTCTTAAATGAAGTAAGTAGCGATAGCGATAGATAGACAGCGTCTAAGAAGTTTGTGACCCTCCAAACGATCAAATTCGAGCTGGTCAAGCTGTTTCAACATCAAGTTTCACTCTACTGAGATATCTACAACAATCAAAAGGAGAAAGAATTAGAGAACTCGTCCGGGGTAATGAAATAGATATATTAGCATGAACAACATGCCCAACAAAAACCCATAAAGTAGGGTCAATGTACGCAGACCTTACAACCCAAGAGGTAGAGAGAATGTTTCCAAAAGACTCTCGGCTCAAGTGAATCAAATCAAAGTAGTAATGGAAAAGAAAAAAGGCAGTGAAGAAAAATATGACAGCTATTAGGAAAGCAGTGCGGAGCATATATGCAAGGAATATATTAGCATGAGCTCTAATGAAATATTAACATCTATTTCTTAACATAGTACAAGGAGGAGCAGGGTACTGCTATAACAAGTCGCATAAAGAATTACCCCGTTTCAAGTTTTCCATTGATCTACTTTCCACTCAAACTTCAAAATCTATTCGTTCTGGAACATATTGTTCAATTCTTCAACAATTTAACGCATTCTTACGATATTATTCAACTTACATCTGTCCCTAGACCTCTTATGGTTTGAATAAGACCATAGGAGGAAGAATAAGTATTTCATTGAGACTACTTGTACCTTATGCAATCTCGTGGTGTGTTAGACGATTATCACACCTTGTTATTTGATTTGTAAGAAAACAGACACCGAGTCTTAACTCAATAAAAGCTATTTCACGATGAGCGGATTCTCCAGGACCATAGGAAGGAAACAATAGTCTATTACAACAACCAATGTGGGTTCCTAAATCAACTCTAAGAGCTAACTCATGTAGTGAGAATTGCCCGGTCCATTTTCTCAACTAACGTGAAACACTAAATATGATATTATACGCCTTTCTATACTTCCCTAAACCAAGCTTAATACTTTCCGTTGGTCCTATATTTACCTAAGTAGTCCCTTCTTTGTGTACTGGAAGTACGAGATGAATGCTCCACCGATCTTTAGAATAAGTGCAATAAAAGATGCATTGAGATTCTATTCTAATTTCCCCATATTTCGATAGTCTTTTAACATTTTCAATGTCATACCTGATCGTGTTCCATCAACAATGAAAGAAATCCATCGTGAAACTGTTGAGACCAGTGATTGTGTCTTCATCGCAACTCCCAACTCCACTCATACTTTTAGTTAGAAAACTCCTCTCCACGGTCTCACTCGCTCCCTCTATCTTTCACTCTATTATTTAATGAACGCCCTTTTACCTATGCCTGCATCTATGCATTTCTTATACAATGGTATACAGAGTCATCCTAATTGCACCTCTCACCTTCCCAGTAGCCACATGACGACGTAAGAACTACATCACATTTGGACAAAATTTAAAACAAATGTGTGCAATCAGAACAAGGCTGGCACTGCATCACTAACTATTATGTTTCGTACTACTTCACTAAATTGTACGTCACGCTGCAGGAATATCCAAATTGCTAACTATACTATCCACAACCTACAACACAACTCCTTAATTCAAATTATTTGTTGAATTTGTGCCATGTTTTGTTTCTATCAACTTCTATTAACCTAATCAGTCTATAAACAGACTACAAAACTAAAAGCACACACGTTAACACATTTGACAACAATTCTGTTACAAAATGGGCATGCATTACATATGTCTCCGAGAGTGATGCTAGTAGATGTTGATGCAAACTTGCATGAGAAGCATGTGTAATTTCACATATTTCACTATCCAAACATCTCACATAAGGATCATACTCATGAGGTTATAGGTAAACTGAGAAGGGACAGTTAAAATAATATACGTAAAACTCCTCCACTCCTTCAAAACCAAAGTAAAAATTTCTCCTCTCTGAGCAGTCAAGTAAACCTCCCTCCAAAGTTGAATCAACAACCATTCATATTTTAGCAATTACGATGAGAGAAGGAAAAGGTTCTAAAGAAAAGAATACCTGGCATGCCACACTTATAGTACTTTTCTAATAGGCGTTATTTAAAACTCAATCTATGCAGTACAAAGAGAAAAGTACCATGGTCTATGATGATGCAATTATTCCTTGACATTATTACACATGCATGTTACTCAAGAGAATATACTTCATTTCAAGAAAAGTTTTTTTAACTTCAAGACATAATTTAATAAAGTCTGCACAAAATTCTCATGAAGAATAACTATAAGTTGAATGCGTCGTTTTTCTAGTAATCTGCTAATGTGTCATCAAAATTCGCTCTAAATGAATCATCAAGCCAATAATGCAAATACACAAATATCTGCGCATGAAATATTTCGTAATTCATTCTTCCTTTTACTTCAAAGTCTTGTCGCCCTGTTAAGTGCACATATAAAAAAAAGATGGCAGGCGCCTAGGATAAAGCTTTGTCATTAGTGCATGCGACTTTGGGATATGCACAATCGCAACACAAGTACTACATCATTTTCCAATAACTTTTTTGTTAATCTGTGGTGTCCGGGCTAGCATGCATGCACCTCGACTAATTCCACAGAATACATACTACCTCCCACCAACAACATGTGCTAAGTAACTCTATTAACCGAAGCTACCTCCCACCAACAACATGTGCTAAGTAACTCTATCAACCAAAGCTAGGACAGATGGAAAGCAATCACCTAGTGTTTTCTTATTGGTACAATATGTCATAAGTAGATAATATCTAAATGAATCTCACAATGACTTGAACCCTGGGGATCCTTGTCAAAAATGGCTATAGACCCTAACCTCGTAAACATTGATCAGTTAGTCAATACAACTAATTATGGACCGTTATACTAATTGATTAACACAACAAAAATTCATTATTTCTTGTTAGGACAATCATTAGATCTAAAACAAGAATTCAATACTCCAATGACCTAAAATATATATCTGATACCAAAATCCCTTCGACAGTAGGTTAGCATACGATCCAATCAGTCAAGTCGAATGTTGTAACTAAGCTAAGAGAATAGATAGTTATGTAACAACTCCATTCGTTATATGGTAATAAAAAGGAAACATTTCATCATCATGTTGTACATTATCTATAATTGGAACGAGATAACGAAACCCTTGGATGAGGGCAATTGATTCGAGGATAATGATCATATCATGTTGCTAAGACCTCGATCCCTCTAAAGTCCTAATCACAAATACCTAAGGTCATTAAGGTTTGTTGATAGAAGGTACAGATAAATTGATTAAAGTAGCACAGTCCATGAGTGTTTGTTGGAGAGAATGGTTGATCGCGTAACTACTAGTTCACATGATACTTGTTCGAATATGAGTAGAAATAGGAATAGTATATAAAAATTCTACTTGGAAAAGGATTCTACTATAGTGTCTATAAATAGGGTCTCGATGTAATTATGTAAACACAATTCAATAATATTTTTCTCCATTAATTCTCACATGGTATCTAGCGCGGAAGATGCGAAAGCTAAAGACCAATGGGAGAAAGTTGACGCTTAATTATGTAGTCTCTTATGGCGATCTATTGATTCCAAGTTGATGCCCTTGTTTCGTCCATTTCAGACGTGTTATTTAGTTTGGAAAAAGGCTCGTGCTTTATACACTAATGACATATCCCGTTTTTATGATGTGATATCTCGAATGACCAACTTGAAGAACAAGAATCTGATATGTCTACTTACTTGGGACAAGTACAAGCAGTCATGGAAGAATTTGATACATCGATGCCCGTCACTGCGGATGTGGAAAAACAAGAGCACAGACAGATGTCGTTTTTAGTTCTTACACTTGCTGGACTTTCCACTGACCATGATGTTGTACGTGATCAGATTTTAGCTAGTCCTACGGTTCCTACAATTGATGAGTTATTCTCTCGTCTACTTCGTCTTGTCGTACCTCCCAGCCACAAAGTAATTTCATCATCCATTATTGACTCTTCTATTCTTGCATCGCAAACCATAGACAAACCAACATATCAGCCTATAGAAAATCGACGAGGAGGAGGTCGTTCTGGAACATCTCGATCGAAGTGTAGTTATTGTCATCAAGTTGGACACACTCACGATATATGTCATAGTTTGCATGGTCCACCACCCAGTTATGATCCTACTGCTGTAAAGGAATATAATGAGTTCCTTCGGAATCGAGCAAGCAGATATCTCCACAGCCTAATCGACTATCCAATAATGCTCATATTGCCCAAACAGAATATGATGAGTTCCTTCAATATCGAGCAAGTAAGCAGACATCTCCACAAGTAGCCTCGGTTGCCCAGCCTAATCCTTCTGTTGTTGGTAATCTTTTTGCTTGTGTTTCACAGTCTAGTACTCTTGGATCATGGGTTGTGGACTCAGGTGCTTCTTATCATATTTCTGAAAACAAATCACTTTTGTTTGATATTGTTTATTCACAATCTCTTCCTGCTATGGCTTTAGCCAATGAGATCCGAATAAAACCAAAAGGAATTGGACAAGCCAAACCCCTATATTCTGTCACTCTAGACTCTGCTCTTTATGTCCCTTATGTCCTTGATTGTCTTTTTAATCTTGCATAGTGTTGTAAAAGGCAAGCGTCTCGTCACCAATGGCGAATGGCGAGGAGAGGCGCTTCGGTCCATGGCGTGGCGAAAATCAAAAAGCGACGCCTTTGCGAGAAAGGCGAAGCGGCGACAAAGGCATCAACTTTTAATTGTTTTTAAAAAAATTAGGGTTTTAGGTATATAAGCTAATTTTAGGGCTTATTTACACAATTTAACACTACCAACTTACATTGTGGCTGCTACCATTCATCTCACAAGGTTGATTCCGGCGACCGGCGACAAACTCCGACAACTTTCGAAACTCCGGTAAGCAGTGATTTCTATTTTTTTTTCTTCTTTCTTCTTCTTCTTAATCCAACGACTGGATATGTCTTTTGGTGCTGTTATCTTTTTTCTTCCTCTTTTTTATCTTCTTCTTCTTCTATTTTCCGGCCGGCATCATCTGTACCAGTGAACTTGTGACATACACTGTTACTGTAACAGTAACCAGTGGCCACTGTCATTCCTTAATTCTTAATTATTATAACTTATTATGGTAATATTAATATAGTGATATACTAATTAAATTATTTGATTATTAACAACTTTCAATTTCAATGGCGTCCCAATCTACTAGTAGCAAACAAAAGGACATAGGACGGAATTATGATACACAAGGACATATAATGAAATGCATGTCGGAATTGAAGATTATGCAAATCTTGAAGAAGAAGAAGCTTGTTTTATGGATATTGAATTGTTGAGTCATTTAATTTCTAGACTTTTAGTATCTATCTACTATCTATTTTTAATTCTTGACTGGAAATATTTCCTAATATATTAGTAGTATTGAAATTTTGATCATTTATATATTATTTTAATTTTTTATATGTTGTTGTAATTGTCGCCGTACATTCAAAAGACGCTTGCCTCGCCTCGCCGCGTGGCGAGGCAGGGCCTTGTCGCCTTTCGCCGTCCAAAACACTGATCTCTTGCATCTGTTAGTCGTTTGACACGTGCCCTTAATTGTAGCATAACTTTTTTTATGACTTTTCTAATGCAGGACCACAATACGGGACAGACGATTGGCGCAGGACATGAATCACAAGGCCTTTACCATCTTACCTCTTCAAATTGCTTCACAGCATGCTCCGTTACAGACCCTCCAGACCTAATTCACAAACGTTTGGGCCATCCTAGTCTATCCAAGCTACAAAAGATGGTGCCTAGTTTGTCTAGTTTATCCACATTAGATTGTGAATCATGTCAACTTGGAACACACACCCGTGCTACTTTCTCACGTAGTACTGAGAGTCGTTCAGAGTCTATTTTCTCATTACTTCATTCTGATGTTTGGAGTCCTAGTAGAGTCAGTTCACCTTTAGGTTTTCATTAATTTGTTAGTTTCATTATTGATTTTTCAAGATGTACTTGGGTTTTCTTAATGAAAGATCGCTCTGAGATATTTTCTATATTCAAAAGTTTTTGTGCTGAAATACAAACTCAATTTGGTGTTTCTATTCGTACTTTTTTGTAGTGATAATTCCTTAGAATACTTATCGTCTCAGTTTCAGGAGTTTATGACTCATCAAGAAATTGTTCACCTAGCATCTTGTCCCTACACCCCTCAGCAGAATGGTATAGCAGAAAGGAAAAATGGGCATCTCCTTGAGACTGCTCGCACTCTTCTCATTGAATCCCATGTTCCGTTGCATTTTTGGGGCGATGCGGTCCTCACATCTTGTTATCTAATTAATAAAATGCCATCATCTTCCATTCAGAATAAGGTTCCCCATTCTATATTGTTTCCACAGTCACATCTCTACTCTATCCCCCCTCGTGTCTATGAGAGCACATGTTTTGTTCATAACTTAGCCCCTGAAAAAGATAAACTAGCCCCTCGTGCTCTCAAGTGTGTCTTCCTTGGCTACTCTCGAGTCAAAAAGAGTATCGTTGTTATTCACTGGATCTACGTTGCTACTTTATGTCCATCGATGTCACTTTTTTTTAATCTCAACCTTACTATATATCTTTTAATCATCCTGATATCTCTGAGATTTTACCCGTATCTCCAGTCTTACCCGCACCATCCTTGATCTTACCCGTATCTCCAGACGTACCCGAACCAACCTTTAAGGACTCAACGGTTACTTCTATGTCTCCAGCTACAGTGCCACCACTTTTGACTTATCGTTGTCGTCCGCATCGACCATTAGTCCCAAATGATTCATGTCATGCATCGGACGCTGCTGCTACTGCAAACTCGCCTTCTCCTAGCCAATCAGTTGCAGCAACTTCAAAAAGGTATGCGTTCCATTCGTAATGCTATCCCACACTATACTTCCTTGAGTTATCATCGTTTATCATCGCCCCATTATGATTTTGTATCATCTTTGTCCTCTATTTCCATCCCTAAGACTATAGATGAAGCACTTTCTCGTTCGGGTTACAAGCAGGCTATGATAAATGAGATGTCTGCTTTAAATGCGAGTGGTACTTGGGAGCTTGTTTCTCTTCCTGCAGGTAAATCTATTGTAGGTTGCCGTTGGGTTTATCAGTCAAAATTGGTCCAGACGGTCAGGTTGATCGTTTAAGGATTGCCTTGTTGCCAAAGGATACACGCAAATATTTGGGCTTGATTATAGTGACATTTTCTCTCCAGTGGCTAAAATAGCATCTGTCCGCCTTTTCCTATACATTGCTGTCATTCGTCATTGGCCTCTTTATCAATTGGATATTAAGAATGTTTTTTCTACATAGTGGTCTTGAGGAAGAAGTCTAATGGAGCAACCACCTGGTTTTGTTACTCAGGGGGAGTCTAGTAGCCTTGTATGACGATTGCGTAGGTCACTCTATGGTCTGAAGCAGTCCCCTCGAGCTTGGTTTGGAAAATTCAGCACAGTAATTTAGCAGTTTGGCATGATTCGTAGTGGAGCTGAACACTCAGTGTTTTATTGACATTCTCAACCAAATTTGTGTATTTATCTGGTGGTTTATGTTGATGATATTGTTATCACCGGCAATGATGAAGATGGTGTCACTAAATTGAAGCAACATCTCTTTCAGCATTTTCAGACCAAAGACCTTGGCAGACTGAAATATTTTCTAGGTATTGAGATTGCTCAGTCCAGATTAGATATTGTTATTTCTCAACGCAAGTATGCCTTAGACATTCTTGATGAGACAGGAATGATGGGATGTCGACCCATTGACAATCCTATGGATCCAAATGCTAAACTTCTGTCAGGACAGGGGGAGCTACTTAGTGAGCCTGGAAGGTATAGGCGGTTGGTTGGAAAGTTGAATTATCTCACAATGACTAGACCTGACATCTCTTTTCCTGTGACTGTTGTAAATCAGTTTATGACTTCTCTCTGTGATAGTCATTGGGATGTTGTTGTTCATTTTTTACGACATATAAAATCATCTCCAGGTAAAGGACTACTCTTCGAGGATTGAGGCCATGAGCATATCATTGGATCTACAAATGCTGATTGGGCAGGATCACCCTCTGATAGATGTTCTACATCTGGATATTGTGTTTTAGTAGGAGGTAATTTGGTGTCCTGAAAGAGTAAGAAACAGAGTGTGGTTGCTCGATCTAGTGCCAAAGCAGAATATCGAGTAATGGCTACAGCAACTTCCGCGTTGGTTTGGATCAAACAATTGCTGAGAGAACTAAAATTTGGATAAACTGATAAGATGGAACTTGTAAATGCATCAACCTCACTTAAGATGGAAACACAAAGAACACTAATGAGTGCACAGAGGTTTTCGTTGTTCCATCATTCACTAGTTTAATAAAAGATTTATCAATTTATGCAAACACAAAGCATTATTATAGACTAAAAATAAAACAAATGAAAAGACTTGATTTAATAATGCAAGACCTCCATAACTTCTTTTTTGTCGGCTAAAACCTTAGATAAATGGATGACAGAAGACTAACTACAATTGATTTAATAACAACGACAAGGACCATATTAAAAGACTCGCTAGTTGGTAAACTTTCCTCCGAACACAACTCTAAATTTAAGAACTCCAGTTACTACCTCCATGTTAATTATGAGTTCAAGACCTCTCTTCCTCTTCTAGCTAAGTTCACCATTTAAATCAAACTTGATTAACTTGGATAGAACAAGACCTTTTCTTTTCCTTTTTTAATTTTGTCCAACCGCAGCTTGATTACCTCCAGCTGCTCCAACCTGTGTTTGTCTGGTATTCGTTCTTTTTCTTTCTCGTTCAATGCTTGTACTTCTTTGCGAAGATCTTCAAATGTCTCAAACACGTCTAATTTGCCCACATCATCATGATCACTTTGGCGATCATCTTGTTTCAATTCAAGAAACTTATCTGTTATTTTTTCTATACTTATGGAGCCATAGGAATGTGATTTTCCACTTGCTGTAATAAGCACAACACCTACATCTGCTCCGGCTAGAGTTGAATACTCATTTGCTTTCTTGAACAACCCCTTTTTCCTTTTCGATAAAGTAGTGGTGTGTGTTTCGTTATCTTCAACCAGTTTCATTTCAATTTTTTGCCTACCCTTTCCGGTCCTCTTATCCATTGCAAAATTAAATAACTAAAGAATAAAAAGTTGTTTTGGCCGAACAAGCCTGTGTAATTTTGAAGGGAATGCTTGTCTAATTTATAGT
>NC_061119.1:10278596-10368991 GCF_002878395.1 Capsicum annuum
ACTATAAATTAGACAAGCATTCCCTTCAAAATTACACAGGCTTGTTCAACCAAAACAACTTTTTATTCTTTAGTTATTTAATTTTGCAATGGATAAGAGGACCGGAAAGGGTAGGCAAAAAATTGAAATGAAACTGATTGAAGATAACGAAGCACGCACTGTTACTTTATCGAAAAGGAAAAAAGGCTTGTACAAGAAAGCAAAGGAGTATTCAACTCTCACCGGAGCAGATGTAGGTGTTGTGCTTATCACAGCAAGTGGAAAAGCACATTCCTATGGCTCCACAAGTATAGAAAAAATAACAAATAAGTTTCTTGAATTGAAACAAGACGATCGCCAAAGTGATCATGATGATATGGGCAAATCAGATGTCTTTGAGACATTTGAAGATCTTCGCAAAGAAGTACAAGCATTGAACGAGAAAGAAAAAGAGCGAATACTAAGGTACAAAATCATGCACCTTCACTCAGAAGTACCGCCGGACAAACACAGGTTGAAGCAGCTGGAGGCAATCAAGTCGTGGTTGGACAAAATTAAAAAAAGGAAAGAAAGGTCATGTTCCAGCCAAACTAATCAAGTTTGATTTAAATGGTGAACTTGAGCCAAAAGAGGAGGAGAGGTCTTGAAGTCATAATTAAGATGGAGGTAGTAATTGGAGTTCTTAAATTTAGAGTTGTGTTCAAAGGAAACTTAAGCAGTTATCGAGTCTTTTAGTATGGTTCTTGTCTTTGTTATTAAATCAATTGTTGTTAGTCTTCGGTCATTCATTTATCTAAGGTTTTAAAAAAAAAAAAAAGAGAAGTTATAGAGTTCTTGCGTTATTAAATCAAGTCTTTTCATTTATTTTATCTTTAGTCTATAATAATGTTTTGTGTTGCCTAAAATGGTAAATCAATTGAAATCTTTTATTGATTTAGTGAATAGTGTGAAAGTGATGGAACAAAGAAAACCTCCGCGCACTAATTAGTGTTCTTTATGTTTCCATCTCAAGTGAGGTTGATGCATTTACATTTAACACCACCATTAGCTCTCTGTAGATGGTGGGGATCTCAGTAATATGAGCTTATCTAGCATCTATTGACTTTATCGGCATATTTAGGATTTCATGAGCAACTTCGCGTCTAGTTTTTCAACCCGATCCATGTATGCAATGTAATAGAGTACCTTATTTCTTTTTATCGCAAGCACATACACCAACGGGATTCCTTCTAGTATGATACAAAATAAATTTCACTCAACTTATTCCTATTCTGGCTCCATTTTTTTTAATAATAATGTAACCCCAATTACTAAATTAGCAACGTAAGTATTAACTATTTAAAATCAATTGCTCCTTCAAAGCATGTAATTCATGTGTATAACTCTTTAAATTATTAATGACTGCATAACAATCTCTAAATCATAACGATCATCGGCCAGTAGGTTTTGCATTATTAAACAACGGATTGGGAACTCATCGTTTAGGCATAAAACACAAAAAGGGAGATTTCCATCCCTAAGAAGTATATGTGTTCTTTATCTAACTATTGAACCTTGTCACGGTAAATTGACATGTAAAGCAGTTTCTTATCAACTTCTATGATTTAAAAAATAAAGAGGTAAACTCTAAATACATGCGTTACTTGACCAAGATTAACATCTCCGTGGCTTGGATTATTTAGCACATGAATGTTCCTAACTACAAGCCTCCTTGATTGGGGTTTAAGCCATAGGAGCAACCACTAATGCTTGCAATGGCCTTCCCCGGACCTTGCTAATGCGGGATGCTTTATGAGCCAGACTGTCATTTTTTTATAATGTTAATTCTATACCATGCAAAAAAAGGAACATGTGAAATAGCTAGTTTTGTTTTTCATTTACACGTACATTTTCTCCTAATGTGATTCAAAAAAGAATAAAACTTAACTCCAGCTTAATAAAATCTTATAAGATGATTTTGCACCTCTAATTAGTTACGTTTATTGTTACTTTTAACCTTGATTAGCTTAAATAAAGTTTTTGAACTAACTACTTCTCTTTTTTTACATCATCTTTATAACTTTCAATGTTATTTTCAAACTTTCCTTTCAGTCATATCAGCAATTGTATGCCCAGTAACACTAAATTCATAGTGCATACAATACAACTCACACATTATAATGCTCCCTAATGCACTTTAGACCTATAATTAAATTATTCCATAAAAAATACATATGCCTTCTATATATTCCATCCAAAATACACAAGGTATGATTTAACACCTGATCCACTTCAATACTAACCCTTAAATTGGCAATGTCCGGTGGCTTAACCAATTCATCGTTCTTATTTCTCTTATCTTGCTTAAACGTTGTTGAGATAAGTCCGGAAATTCAATTGCATTGTTAATATTTACTTCAATGATTTATACCTATCATTACTTTGAGTCGATGGTCTAACATCCTCTCTATCTTCACAAGGTACGGTACGGCTGCGTACGCGCCATCCTCCCTAGACCCCATTTGTGGGATTACATTAGTATGTTGTTGTTGCTACAAGCACTACGATTATTTGAAATGTACATCTGTCAGAAATTACTGCATCTGTTAGAAAGTAATTCCTTTTATTATTATTTTGGTAAATTTTGTTCAACTGAAATTAAATTTATCATTTGTACGGATATTAGAATTTATTGCCAGAGGTTTCTGATCAAATGGCTTTCAAATTGTCCCAAACTGGAAGAGTGCGTCCTATTTGGTTATTAGGAAATTCAACTGAAAAATATATTGAAAAATCAACTTATCAGATCGTTCCGAGCAACTCAGTGATATAATACTTATTTGAGATTGTGTGTGATCCCTGGGCATGATACACCAACCTATACATTGATCAGCTTAGGCGCATCATATATCGGATATCCTTGATGTGCATCGTTTGTCAACTTAAGATCGGAATCAAGAGACGAGAGAACGGTATTAACAATTATTCGTTTCCTTAATTCGTCTAGGACGTAATCCAAGAAGGATAGAATTGCATGTTAACAATAGAAGGAAATTTAGTTTCTCCATCATATCTTAGGTCATTGAGGTCCTTATCCAAATTCAGTATAAGCAAATATGTCAATGTAACACACTACGTAGACCTAAATATGCACTGACTAGTAAGTGGAACAATATGATGATTAAAAGTGATAAAATAGGGACTAGATACACCAACAGAAAGAGGCTACGTTGATTTGCTGAGTTCAATTCAATGGACTTTAGATACGCAAGTGAAATATGCTATTCCTAATCGACACAATGCTATTATGTTAGAAATAAGCTTTAAAATATAAGATAGACCTTGACCTTCGGCTTCAGCTTCGAGTTCTTTGGACATAATAAGTAACTTTTCTTGTGCTTCCAAGGGTGTGGTCTAGTAGTCGATAATGTTGGAGAAGAAACATGAGGTCTTACATTCAGCCCCAAACGAGGCAAAAACACCAGTCATTTCTTCCATTTGCCTAAGCCTTGGTAAGCAAAGTTTCCTGTACCGGTGGGAGGCAGCACGTGCCCCGATAAAATAGTCGAGGTGTATAAGAGCTAACCCTGACACCACCATAAAATTTAATATAAATAAATAAATCACCGTGGTTTTTCTGTCTGCCTTGTCTCACCTCTTCACTTTTAAGTGTCGTCTTAATAGACTTGCACTCAAACACTACCAACAACCCATCAGAAGGCAAGTGCCCTTCATTCAACCCACCATAATAACCCTTTGCAATTCAAGGTAATAACAAAGTGATTCTAAGATAGATGAAGGTCAAATTTCCCACAAAATATTTGGTTAATAAGTTACTTTTGACTTAACCATGAATTTTCATTATTTTGTGGTATTCTGTATTCATCCATGAACTAACATTGCAGGTGATATAGTACTGATTGATGAGACTCGTGGTGGACTTAACGCTAGATTGGAGGTTTGGAGATGAACCCTATAGTCTAAAGGGTCCAAGTTGAGCATGACCAAAACAGAATACTTAGAGCGCAAGTTTATTGATGCATAATGATAGGTAGACGTGGAGGTGAGGATTGATACACAGGCCATCTCCAAGAGAGTAAGTTTCAAGTATCCTAGATCTTTAATCCAAGGAAATAAGAAGATCAACAATGATGTCACAAATCGTATTAGGTGCGGAACTCATGGTCTCTCCACCAAATTAAATATATTTACATATTCACTAGAATTGATCTAATATCATTTGTTGGCAACCAATGCTCCAAAAGGGCTAAATGGTATACTTCGTTGAATGCTAAGCTATTCACCTAAAGGAGCAAGTATCAATTCCCACTTATACTTCTTTTTTCCTCCTTTTTTAGTGGTGCACTCGTGTTATAAAAATCCTAGATCCGCCTCCGACTAAGGGTTCTCTAAAACAAACAGATTAAACAAAGTACAACAACTACCCCTCAGTCCCAATCAAGTTGGTGCGTGCTATTAAGCTCATTTTACATAATCATCATAATAAAAGGAATAAATTCTCTAACCAATGAACGACTAGTAATCAATCAGCACGCTTGTAAGCTATGTTGCTCGGACTCGTCAAAAATGTCAATGGGTGTGTATCGGATTCGCCAAAAATAGTGTATTTTTGAAGAATCCGACACGAGTGCGGCATCGAAAGTGAAGAGTCCGCGCAACTTAGCTTGTAACACACACTTCAATCAAAGTTAAATTTTGCCTCTAACAACACATCACACAACAACAATAACAACAACTAGTGTCAAGCCAAAACCTATCGAGTCAGCTATTATGAATCCGCAATATACATTCCGTGCCACTTGAACTCATTTCATACCGATAATCAAATAATAATATAGACAAACCAAGGGTCATCTAACATAAAGAGACTAAACAAATTAGAACTACTAAGACTCATCATCATTGTCACAATAAAAAGAATACAAATTCTCTTACCAGCGAACGATGAGTAATCAAGCAATCAATCAGCACGCTTATAGGACGGATGCTTCCTCGCAGACCTTGCATTCTCATACTCAAATCTCAACACATTAGGAATATGAGAAGTATCCTTAACATAAAAGAACCTCCCAAAAGCACTCTCTTCAATAACAGGAAACAAACCACTAATCACATTGTTAACAATCCAAAACCAACCCCAACCAAGCACAGCACCCAAACCAGCACCCGCAAACACTTGAGCAACTGTATGATAACCCAAATACACCCTCGAATACATCGTCAAAACCGCCATAGGCCAAACCAAAAGATATGCAACTATCAACTGATTCCTACAAATCAACCCCAACCTTCTATATGTCAACAAAGTAAAATACACAGCAAAAAAGAACATGTATTGTGAATGACTAGAAGGCCATCCATGTGAATCACACATTTCAAGAAGTGCACAAGTTTCAGGCCTAGCTTGTTGTACTGATGTCTTAATGACTTCATTAACAAACTGAGAAATCAATAGCCCAAGAGCAAAGAACATGGTTTGAAGCTCTCTACGAAAAATGAAGTGAGAACTGAAACCACCAAGACTTATGAATACAGGAACTAAAGACACCCATGCTAAGAAATGGCCTAATTGATCACCCTTTTGGTATCTAACATGGGTAAGTGTTACTGCTTTCAATGGATGTTGAGACATTGAAAACGATTGGAATTTTTTTGTCAGATCTAAGTACAAAAAAAAGTACTGGCAAACACCCTTTTCTTGGTTTTAGAGGATTTTGGGGTTTGTTGAGAATTTGGAAGTGAAATCAAGAATGGCAAAAGACTGAAAATACCCTTTTCTTGGCTGAGGGGATTGTTGGTATATTGTTGAGAATTTGGAAGTGAAATCAAGAATGGGGTGGGGGTGGGGGTGGGGGTGGGGGTGGCGGTGGGGGGACAGGTGGAGAGGAAGAAATGGATGAGTTGTTGACAGAGCCAGATATGTGGGAAAGCCTTGGAAGATAATGAGAAATAGTCTTTAAGGAGTTACAATTTTGACATGTGTCTTTGTAAATAATCTATTAGATTTCTATTTTTATTTTTCAAGAGTGTCTAAAAATTCTAATTTCATTAGTTTGATTAATTCAAATTTCATAAGTTTGGAAATTAAAAATTTTTAGAGTTGGAATAGGAATCAAAGTTGAAGTTGAAATTCAAGTTGTGTTTGATCATATTTTTTTGAATTTCTTTTTTACACTTTTGGAAAGATTTTTCTATATATAATTTTGTACCCTAAATTTTTAAAAATTATCAAAATCACTCAACTAAACTAATTTACCTACAAGATATAATCAATGTGAAAGTAGATGATAATGTTGACTTTGTTGTTGGTATTGCATAAGAATTGTAAAAATGGACGGATTAAGTTTCGTTGTATCATGAGGAGATTTTGAGAAAGAAGAAAAAAAATTTAAGTTACCTTCAATTTTGAGTTATTTTATCGATGGGAGTAGGAAGAAGAGAGTAATGTGGTAGTTAGGCATTTAACTTTGGCTGTTGGCTGAAATTAATAGGATGACTTTGTAAAAGTAAAAAAAAAAATGGGGTTATTTGTAACAATAAAAAAAAACTGAAATTGTCTTCACTTTTCTAAAAACAATTTGGAATACCCATGGCCAAACACCCCAATTTACATAAAGTGAAATAATTTTTCGAAAAAAAATGAAAAATTCTTATGGTCAAATGGGTCCATTTGAGGATGGCAATGAGGCGATACGGTGCGGGTTTAAGTGTGTGCGGGGCGAGGCGGTTTGAGATAAATGTGGTTGCGATGCGGTGCAGTGTGGATCAAAAATAAAAATAATTTAATTTTTACGGAGCGGGTGCAGGGCTGGTTGGGTTAGGACTTGGGGCTTTGGAATTAAAATTTAAGATCTGAAAATAACCATTCTCTCGACTCGGTAACTCTCTCGATTCTCAATCTCTCATCTTCCCATCAAAAGTTAACCGTTGTTTATTCAATCAGTAGTCACTCATCTCTTCTACGGACTGCGGTAATATTCAGATCCCCATGTTTCACAGAAGTAAAAAAAATATGTGTGATTAAGATGGTTGATTTTTAGGATTTTGAGACTTACGAGAAAAATTAGTGAATTTGTTGTTTGATTGTGTTAAAAAAATAGTTGTTGGGGCCTCGAAGTTTGATTGTGCTACAAAAATATTTTTTTTTCTTATTTGTGTTGTAATTTTTTGGCTGGTATGGAGCTATTGTAGCTCATGCTGCAATTGTATAGTTACAGTCTTACAGATTGTGCACAAAATAGTGTTTGCCTCTCTAATATAATTGTTTTCAGCATTGCGTCATGTCTTTTTCTTCTTTCATTTTCTTTGCAAAAGCAACAAATCGATGATCGTTATAATTTAAAGATTGTTATGCGGTCATTAATAATTTAAAGATTTATACACATTATTTCATACTTCGAAGGAGCAATTTGATTTTAAATAGTTAATACTTACATTGCTAATTTAGTAATTGAGGTTACACTATTATTTAAAAAAATGGAGCCATAATAGGAATAAGTAGAGTGAAATTTATTTTGTATTGTACTAGAAAGGAACCTCGTTGGTGTATGTGCTTGCGATAAAAAAAATAAGGTACTCTATTACATTGGATATGCAGATCGGGTTGAAATGCTAGACATGACATCGCTCTTGAAATCCTAAATACGCCGATAAAGTCAATAGATACTAGATAAACTCATATTACAGAGATCCCTACCATCTACGGAGAGCTAGTTATGGTGTAAAATGTAAATGCATCAACCTCACTTGAGATGGAAACATAAAGAAAACTAATGAGCTCACGGAGGTTTTTTTTGCTCTATCACTTTTACACTGTTCACTAGTTCAATAAAAGATTTCAATTGATTTACCAATTTAGGCAATGCAACACATTATTATAGACTAAAGATAAAACAATGAAAAGACTTGATTTAATAACGTAAGAACTCCATAACTTTTTTTTTGTCGTCTAAAACCTGAGATAAATAGATTACTGAAGACTAACAACAATTTATTTAATAACAAAGACAAGAATCATACTAAAAGACACGATAACTGGTAAAGATTCCTCCGAACACAACTCTAAATTTAAGAACTCTAATTACTACCTCCATGTTTTGAGTTCAAGGTTTCTCATCCTCTTTTTGGATCTAGTGCACCATTTAAATCAAACTTGATTAGCTTGACTGGAACATAACCTTTTTTTTTCATTTTTAATTTTGTCCAATTGCGACTTGATTGCCTCCAGCTGCTCTAACCTGTGTTTGTCTGACGGTACTTCTGAGTGAGGGTGCATGATTTTGTACCTTAGTATTCGCTCTTTTTCTTTCTCATTCAATGCTTGTACTTCTTTGCGAAGATCTTCGAATGTCTCAAAGACATTTGATTTGCCTACATCATCATGATCGCGTTGGCGATCGTCTTGTTTCAATTCAAGAAATTTATCTGTTATTTTTTCTATACTTGTGGAGCTATAGAAATGTGGTTTTCCACTTGGTGTAATAAGCACAACACCTACATCTGCTCCGGTTAGAGTTGAATACTCCTTTGCTTTCTTGTACAATCCTTTTTTCCTTTTTGATAAAGTAACGATGTGTGCTTTGTTATCTTCAATCAGTTTCATTTCAATTTTTTGCCTACCCTTCCCAGTTTTCTTATCCATTGCAAAATTAAATAACTAAAGAATAAAAGGTTCTTTTGGTTGAACAAGTCCGTGCAATTTTAAGGAGAATGCTTCTCTAATTTATAGTAGGCGCACAAGTCTATTTGTCACATGTATTATCATATTTAGTTTATGTTTTCACATTATGAGTTTATTTGTCACATGTATTATCATGTTTATTTATTGTTTTCACATTATGAGTCCACTTGTCATGTGTTTGGTCATGTTTATTTAGTGCTTTCATATTATGTGAATCTATTATGATATTGCCATGAATCCCAACAAAAAATTTTCCAACAAAATTTTTCTTTTTAAATGTTCCATTACATTTGCAAAGTAATAATGTTGAACTAAATCTAAAGATAAATGAAAAATAAATTGTCACGTTTATTTGATGTTTTCATACTATTAGTCAAGTTGCTACATGTATTGTTATGTTTACTTATTGTTTCAATATTACGAGTCTATTTGTCATGTATATTCACATTTATTTAGTGTTTTTCATATTGTGTGAATCTATTACGAGATTATCATGAATCCAAACAAAAATTGTCTTCTTATTTACTCCACTGCAATTGTGAAGTAATAATATTGAATTGAATCTAAAGACAAATGAGAAATAACAATGTTTTAATTTATTTACATATATAATGTTAATTTGAAAGAGGAGCCTTGCAGTAAAGCAAGGGTTCTGATCGCATGCCCATTGAAGAATGAGTCAGCGACTCATACACAATGGCTTGGTCAAGGGAACTCATGGGAGCCGTAATGAACGTGCATCGTCACAAGAAAAATTGTTACTGCTTATGGACTCGAACCTGAGTTATCCATCCATGACTAGGATGAAGCTTGGATGAAACTAGTTGGTGGTCTGAGTCGACTGATGTTAAAGAACAATAGTAAAGTTGTCTCTGTTGACCTATGAACCCATCGGAGTTGTAACGAAAGCGAGTTTTCACAAGAAAAATTATTACTGCTTATGGATCCGAACCTGAGTTATCTATCCATGACTAGGATGAAGTTTGGATGAAACTAAGTGGAGTTTCGAATCGATTGATGTTAAGAAAAAAATAGTAAACTTGTCTCTATGTGACCTATTGAACACAGGTTTAGTGTTCGATATTGGTGCGGATCTAGAGGTTGGGTCCTTCATGATTTAAATTTAAGATTCGAGGGTATGAAATGGGTGAAGGTTGACTAAAAATAATTCAAATATCTAAAAATATAATTTCTATTTTGCAGCTAAGTTTAGTCTTGAAAACTTTAGGGATATTTACACCCAACAGTAATATCACCTCCATCGATATTAATTTCAAAAATATTTGAAATGATTGTAAATTTTACAACACCCATCACCAACACCAACAATTTCATAATACCCATGTCACGATCCAAACTACTAGATCGTGCGGGCACCTACGCTATTCTAAGTAGCTAGAAGAACCTTTACTACCCAACTAAAAATATGCGGAAGACTTCTGTTTTAAGAAAATACTAAATTAAATATAATAATATAAATTAAATATTAATAAGTAAACTTTTTCAAAAACTTCTTACAATTGTCCTTCACTATCCCAGGACTTGACCAGACATGTACAAGAGCTATCTACTACAATATAAACTGACAATAAAATAATAATACAAAGACTCTAACATCTGCCAGGATGAAAGTGCAAAAGTTAGTGTTGAATATCATCGTCTATCTAGTAACTGCAACTAACCTGTATTCAGTTTACACTCCAAGAAGGAATGTAGAAGAGTAGGGTCAGTACAACTACACGTACTGGTAGGCATCATCGGTCGACCGTGTTAGTTCATATAATCATAAAATAGAATTAAGAAAAATAAATCATGACATCCTGAATGGAATATAATTCAACTGAGGTGGTAATAATATTATTACTTTACCTATATAAGTTACAACATCCCACTACTCTTCCAACTTTATCAATATTATATTCGCTACTAACATACTCTAGCCTCATTAATTCACACCATCAACCACAATCCAACGCTAATACAACACTATTCCTCTTTATTCACCTTATCTTTTCTCATACTCATATTCACAGGAACAAATCCGTAATCATAGACAACCCACACTAAATTCTCGGGCTAACAACCAAATGCTCTATTATAATATTAAGGAATGATAACTAGCCATTCTAGTAAGCAGTCATTAAAACACGTACAAGTGAAACAAGTCAACCCACATATAAGTAAGTACAAAGTTTCACTTTTTCACATACATATCACACAATCAAATACCCAATGAATTAACAACACAACAATAACACATCAAACAGTGCTCATAAATAAGCCGAATAACCATCAGAGTATCAACCATACTACAAACATCCACAGACTCAACACAAATATGTACACACATGCTATGGGACTTATTTTTTCCCAAATAGTCATGACCTGCAGGGAACAATCTATGTTCATGTACCGTACCGGCGTGGTACCCGATCCAATATATATATATCCGTACCGGCGTGGTACCTGATCCAACATATACATATTCGTACCGACGTGGTACCCTATCCAACATATACATATCCGTACCGACGTGGTACCCGATCCAACATACCCAATCCAACATATACATATTTGTACCGGTATGGTACCCAATCCAACATATACATATCCATATCGGCGTGGTACCCGATCCAATATATACATATCCGTACTGGCGTGGTATCTGATCCAACATATACAAGTATTATCAATATCAAATTTACACAACCTCACAACATACAACACAATGTACCAAGTTTACAAGTTCACTTAAAGTCATAAGACAATTCCATCAAGTAAATTTTCAATAATCATTTATACACGCATCAATAATCCAAACATCAACAATTTCAAACATGTCCGAATACCAATCAACAAGTATTCATGGCATTACTTTAAGGAGTTATAATTATCAAACAAGCCACTCATAGGCACAATTCAATAAACCATCATTATCACCAATTTAGCCTCTCGTCGGCATCCAATAGATATAGTATTTTTATCAATATCAAAATAAGAATATTATAAAATAAATCACAATCTAATTCTTACGCATACAAGTCACAATTGGAGCCTTAATTACTCATTAATTGTTAAAAATATCATTATCTTCTTAAATACTGCAACTTGGGTTCTAATATCACCACCTATAACTAGCACATTCACGCGTATCATTATCCTTTACCTCTTTCCACATAATACAACCATCACATTAATTCAAGTCACCTATCCCTTAGATATTACTATGCCTGTCAATATTCGATCTTAGCATAATTCTCCTCATCTTATTATTGCACAATACATACAACTTAATACCATTACAACTCAACTAGGTTCATCACTAGAACAACAAAAAAAAACATCATGTTCATATACTACATTTACAACAATCTCCTTTTGGGCACATAACACAAATATCATAAATATCACATAATCAATCAATAATGTAGTTTTTGGGATTAAAGTTAAGTACTCGTGTTTTTATCCACCTCAACTCCATTACCGCACGCCTAGACATACTTTCTCCCATCAATTCTAAATTATGAAAATATAAAATAGCACAATCTTCTACTCATTAAACCTAGCCTACCTGGACGCTAAGCTTTTGAATTAAGCAAGCTACAATAAAAATGTTATTTCCTTTCCTTCATGCCTTGGAATAATCAACCTTCTAAAAGTCAAGCAATAATAAGAGTAATTAAACAATTACTCTTCAAACAAATAACTTGGGGATTCAAACTCACTAGTTCTATCCTTAATTCAAGGTCTATATCATTTCTCAATGTCATTTAATCATTAATTAGCTCTTTCAAGCTTAACTCATCTCCATTAATGGAGTTTTTTATGCTAAAGATCTCATCTTTACAGAATTCAAGGTTGCTAACCATCAAAATTCCTAATCTAGTTTATGAAATTCATGTTAGGAATCTTTAACTTATAGTTTAAAATCAGCTATAGGTCATATTAAAAACACCCATGAATATTTCCCAAAAGAATTCCACCATTAAAGGTCTTTCAAAGGATTCTAAGATGTTAAAGGACTAAAAGACGGGGAAAATAATGGAAAAACTTACCTCAATGAAGGAAATTTCACATTAAGCCTTGGGAAATCACCTCTCTAGGGTTGGGGAATGAAATTTAGAATTTTTAGACCTAAAATACAGATGAAGCGGATTTAAATATCATCAGAATTTTCTCTACAGCAAAATCCCATTTTAGCCCGGACAGTGCTCAGTAAAATAGTCATAACTTTTTTCTTCAAATTCGAATTGAGAGACGATTTGTTGCGTTGAAAAGAAGACTCATAGATATTTAATTTGATAGGTTATGGGTTTAGTAACTCCTTATATTCTAAGATATATGATCATTTAAAGTTGTCCCTAATAGAAACTCATATCAAAACTGTATCGAAAAGAAAGTTTTATATAACTTTGTGTTAGGGATATTGTATGACCTTAATTCACACTTAAAGAAATTTGAAGCTAAAGTATTGTTATTATCACCTATGAATAATTAAATTCATCGGATTTGAGTCTATCTAGACACATCCGAAGGCTAAAATTTTCGTCGAAAAGTTTAAGGTGACACAATAAATAAAATATTGGCTAATTTGGATCCAAATTAATATTGAGGAATGAATTTATTATGAATAATTTAGTAACATCAAAATGGATCGTTACAATCAGATACAAATTTATCATTCGTTCGTCCTCGAATGGACAAAGAATCATACAAAAATAAATTTGTAATGAAATTAAGGAATAGTGGCGGGGATTGAAATAGTGTAGAATGGAAATGGAACAACACTTTAATCATCGTCAACAGTACAGTATCCACCGCTGACGCACAAAATCCACCATTAAGATCGGCTCCCGGCACAAACAATTTTACTTTATGTTTTTTAATCTCACATTTATATGGTTTAAACAAATAAAGAGAAAACAATTTTAATTTTTGCATCAATTTCATGAATTGACCAAATTTTGGATTGGAGATGAAGAAGAAGAAAGAGAAGGTTAAATTAGGGTTTTTAAATAGTAAATCAGATATAACTGTTAGGGGCCTTAAAACGGATATTTAAAAGAAATTTAATAGACAAAAAATGTGTTTTAACGCGTCCAAGAACGATTGTTTACACGCGGGCTATTAAGGGGATATTTTAATACACTTTAAAGATGGGATAATACTCACAAAAATACCTGAACTTTGATCGAATTTCCAGTTGAGCAGATTAAACTTTGCGAGGGTCCTATTACCCCCCTAAATTTTTTAAAGTGGATTTAATTCCCTCCCCCCGAAACTCTATACCAGTTTCAGCGGCTGGCGGTGTAATACACGCGCCAATCTTATTTTTACACGTGTATACATGCGCCAACCTCATATTTACATGTGTCCCAATGGGCAGATATATGTCATTAAAATACGAAAAAGAAAGTCTAGGGGGTAATAGAACCCCTGCAAAGTTCAGTATGCTCAACTGAAAATTCGGTCAAAGTTCAGGTATTTTTGTGAGTATTATCCCTTTAAAGATATTAAGGGGTAAACAAATGAAGTTTAGTTTAAGTGTTAAAGTAAGTTGAGCGGACAAGTTCAGAGGGGAAATGATATGTTTTCTCAATTTAATATTGCGAATGGCATCCAATTTGATTGATGTTTTGAATTGATGGCATGCTAGAAAGGATATTTAGACGTTTACTTGGATCATACGTGTATAACGTGTTTTCTAGTAAACGTTTAATGTTTCTTTAGAATGGACCTAGGGATGGAAATGAGGCAGTGCAGTGCGGGTGTAGTGCGGTTATTTTCTTAATCCGCAAATTTAATAACCGCACAGCACCACATAACTTTTAAACCCGCATAAATCCGCCCTATACATATACCGGCGCAAATCCGTACCAACCGCGTTCTTTAAAATAATTAGTCGTCATATTGTCGTCGTTTTTTTTAATGGGTATGGCTTACGAGCTATCTATGAAAAGTCACTAAAAAATTTAGATATTGCATTACATTACAGTTTTTTGGTACTAAATCGTTTCACCATAAAAAATAGGGATGGCAATGAAAAGGTGTGGTGCAGATTTAAGTGTGTGCGAGACAGTGCGGATTGAGATAAATGCGATTGCAATGCGGTACGGATCAAAAATAATTTAATTTGCATAGGGCGGGTTAGGTTAGGACTTGGGGTTAGAATTAAAATTTAAGATCTAAAAATAACCATTCTCTCGACTCAGTAACTCTCTTGATTCTCAATCTCTCAACTTCCCAACAAAAGTTAACCATTGTTCATTCAATCGGCAGTTACTTATTTTTGCTATGGACTACGGTAATATTCAGATTTCTTCTTGTTTTTACGGTAATATTCAGATTTTCATGTTTCTCAGAAGTAAAAAAAATGTTTATGATTAAGCTAGTTGATCCTTAGGATTTTGAGATTTACGAGAAAATTAGTGAATCTGTTGTTTGATTGTGCTAAAAAATAGTTGCTAGGAGTTTAATTGTGCTAAAAAAATAATTTTTTGATTTGTGTTGTAATTTTTGGGCTGGTATGGAGTTGTTGTAGCTCATGCTGCAATTGTATAGTTACAATCTTACAAAATGTTGTCTCCCTCTCTAATTGTTTCCAGCATTGTGTTATGTCTTTTTCTTCTTTCATTTTTTTTACAAAGGCAACAAATCACCTTCATCTTTTAGTATTTGTGGCTATGTCTTTTTTTTTTTCATTATCTTGTTCTCTGTTAATAGAATATTTTATGGTCACTTTTGATTAGGGATGACAATGGTGCAGTGCAGTGCGGGGTGAAGTTATTTTCTTAACTCGTAAATTTAATAACCGCACCACATAACTTTTAAACCCGCATAAATCCGCCCCACACACATACCTGTGCAAATTCACACCACACCGCGCTGCATTTTTTAAAATAATTAATCGTCATATTGTCGTTGTTACTTTTTTTACGGGTATGACTTATGAGCTATCCATGAAAAGTCATTAGAAAATCTAGATATTGCATTACATTATGATTTAGTACCATTAAAATGACACTGTAGTGTAATGCAATATCTGAATTTTTTAATGACTTTTCATAGATAGCTCATAAGTCATACTCCTTAAAAAAAAAAACGACAATATGATGATTAATCATTTTAAAAAATGCAGTGTAGTGCAGTGCGAATTTACGCGGATGTGTGTGAAATGAATTTAAAAGCCATGTGGTGAGGGGTGGGGCGGTTATTAAATTTGCGGGTTAAGAAAATAATTGCACCGCATCATTGTCATCCCTAATCAAAAGTGGGCATAAAGTATTATACTAACAGAAAACAAGATCGCAGTGCGAGAACATCAAAAATTTACTTTCACATAATTACCATCCTGACTACTGACTAAATTAGACCAACTTGTGACATACTTGATACTATCATAATACCCTCGTCTATTCTTCATAATCAAAATACTACATTGAAGCCCATCAAAATAACACAAGAAATTTCTTGTAAAGTGCATCAAGGTTCAAGCACAATTAAGACGGAAAAAAGAAGAAGACATAGTCACGAATATTCAAAATTAAAGGTGATTTGTTGCCTTTGTGAAGAAAATGGAAGAAGAAAAAGACATAAGGCAATGCTGGAAACAATTAGAGAGGGAGACAATATTTTGTGCACATTCTGTAAGATTGTAACTGTACAATTGCAGCATGAGCTACAACAGCTTCACACCAGTCAAAAAATTATAACACAAATCACAAAAAATATTTTTTTAGCACGATCAAACTCCCAGCAACTATTTTTTTAGCACAATCAAACAACAAATTCACTAATTTCCTTAGTAAATCTCAAAATCCTAAGGATCAACTAACTTAATCACAAATATTTTTTTACTTATGGGAAACATGGTAATCTGAATATTGCCGTGAAAATAAGAAGAAAGCTGGATATTACTGTAGATACCTAATTTTGTCCCTCACAAGTTCTATTTTATTCATTTTTTAGCTCACATTACCATACACCCTCATCCATATGATTATACCCCACAAAAATAGAAAAAAATAACAACCCTTAACATAATCCCTAACAAATTCTATCTTGTTTTAATCCTATCCTAACCAACTTTACACCTCACCACCCAATACCCTCCTACCTTACCTACCCACGTGCCCCTCCCCATCACATTTCTTGTCTAAGAAAAAAAGGAACCTTCCAGGAAAGACACCAGGGACCCCCACGTTTTTATTGAATTGAAAACAAATTTTTAAAGCTGGAGGAGGAAAGAACTCAATTTTTTTTCTTTTTTTCTCTCTCTATACACGAAGATCACACATCACGCACACACTGACCACCATCCTCTTCTACATAAATTCATGCACACACACAGAGGAAACGAGAGCTGAGGGAGGAACAAAAGAGAACGGAAATCAAGAAGGAGAGATTGAGAGGGATTTCAGCGTGAGAGAGAGAAGATAGAAAGAGTTGTGATTGAGAAAGAAAAAGGGAGATCGACGACCAAACGTCCCTTCTACCATCGCCGTTTGCACTGTTCGTATGGCCGGAGGTTGACCGAAAAACAACCAAAAATGACCCAATCTAAAAAAATGTAGTCAAACTCGCCGAAATACCCCATTCCGACGTCTGGCAGTGATGGAACCACCATTTCTTTCCCCTTCCCGATAAATATTCATCTAAATCCATCGAAAAACGATATGGATTAAGTCCGATTCTTCATCATTTTGTGGTTTCTGATCTATTGGGGCGAGAAACAGTAATGGATCTATGTTGAAGTTGGTTTGTGCAACGTCGAGGTTCCGTGGCTTTACGAGTTCCGATCCATCTTGGTTGTTCGAAATAAAATTATCAAATTGAAGTCCAATTCTACTTCCTTCGTCTTTTTATTTCATCGTTTATTCTATTCAAAACATGATATGAATTGTTGTTGTTTCTGTGATTCATTTTGTGATTATGGACTGTGTGTTGAAATGACATTTTATTGATGTTTAGAATGGATTTGGGTCGGGAATTGAAAATTGATAAAAGTGAATATTATGGTATTCATTGTTGATGTTGAAATTATATGTCGTTGAGTGGGTAGGCAAATAGTAGGCTCGGGTAGGTAAATTTAGGATTGGTGGATTGTTGGAATGTTTGAAATATTTGTTGAATGTTTTGTTTACCGTATTTGAAAAGTGTATTCATTTGGTCGGTGAATGCCCCGAGGTATTTGTATTTATTCGCTGGGAAATGCCCTGACATACTATGTTGGCAAAAAATGATCGTGATAAAGGCCCGAGGCATCGGGTAAAGCAACAGAGTTTAGCCTAGGACTAGTTTAGAATAGAATTTATATTTTTGCATTTTTCTATTTCGGTTTGTAATAATTGGACTGGACATTATGATTTTGGATTTGTTTTGTTTTGTTTTGTTGGTTTGATTTATTGTTTTGTGTGTTTTATGTGGTTTATACATTTGTAATATCAAAATTAGCCGATATTCTCTACCAAGCGACCGTGGTTGAACCACGGGATCAAGGGGTGCCTAACACCTTCCCCTCGGTCAACAGAATTTCTTAGCCGGAATCTCTGTTCGCAAACCAGTTTTAAAGAGTCAAATTGTTTTGAAAATGATTGTTCAAAGGTGACTTGGCACACCGGATTATTCCAAGTGACAACTCTGAATAAAAAAATATAAATAATCCTTTTTCTAAACAAACTTTTTATCTTTTGTTACTTTAATAATGAAAACCATTTCAAACTTTAAAATCTAATCTTTTTTGGTTAAAAAAGGGGTGTGACAGCTCTGGCGACTTTGCTGGGGATCGAACTCAAAATCTCTGGTTTATTTTAGAGTTGTATCGGCTTAGTTTGGCACTATAGGTGTATAGACATTTTGTTTGTTTTGTTTTGTGTTATTGTATTATCACTGTTGAGTGTCTACGTGCTCTTTGTTTATAGTTTTTATCTTATGTGCTACCGCTTTATATCTGTCATCATGTGCATAACCCGAGTCATTCTTTCTACAACAAGTCTGTAGTACACGTGTTGTACACGACCTCTAGTTGAGTCACCATTATTTAGGGGGGGAGCCGTCGGTGTTATGGAGTAGGTGGAAAGCAAAGCAGCCACTATCGATCATGCGCTCCCCCGAACAGCCTTGTTAGTGAACCCCAACGTAGATCAGCCTTTAGGTCATGCTTATGTGCATCATATGAAGACCTAGCGGGACCTACTTGGTCCTTTGTAGGAAACTCACCTCTAAAGCATCCCTACGTGCTAAATGTTGCATCTTTGAGGGTAACGAGGTCATTTGACAGGCTGATTTGGGCAAAAGCATGAGTTAGAAGCAAAATGTGTAGGAAGGAAATTGTTGAAAAAGGAAGAAAAAAAGAGTGAAAAAAAAAAGATTTGGTAGTTTTTAGGGTTCTTTAAGGCTTTTGTTTTTCACAATTCAAAAATTCAATTTTTGTTTTTTACTCTTTGCACTCATTTCCCAAAAAATAAAAAACGTTAAAAAAATTTCCTTTTATTTCTTTAGTAAGCATTCACAATTCGAAAACTCCAAAAAAAAAAATTTCCTTTCAATAGGAGCTTTGACATTTTTATATAACAAAAATATCAAAAAGATTTTTTTTTCATAGTTGTTGGTGTTAGTTTCTAATTAAAAACCCAAAAAAGATTTTATTTTCATCGTCTGTCTTTAGTTGTGTCTCTCAATTCAGGGTTTAGTTTGTCATTTAATCCTTAATTGTCCAATCTGGACGAACTACGCACCCCTGATTCTCCTCTCTCGGGAGTGAGATACGTAGACAACCTATTGTGGGTTTGGGTATCTTATTTCAAAAATCCAAAAAATATTTTATTCACTCTTCATTTAGAGTAGATGTTTCATATACATCTTCAAGAGAAAACTACAACAAAATTCTCCTTTAATAGTTTCAAGTTTTATTTTCGTATGAAATTCAAAATTGAAAACCTCAAAAGATTTTTCTTTGGTAATTATAGGTTTTATTTTGTATAGAAATCTAAAAAATGTAAAAAAAAATAATCTTTTTCACTCTTCATTTCGAGTAGGTGTCATATACATCTCTAGAAGAAAATCACAAAAAGACTTTCCTTTAATAGTTTCAAGTTTTATTTACGTATGAATGCAAAATTGAAAATCCAAAAAGATTTTTCTTTGATAATAGTAGGTTTCATTTTGTATAGAAATTTTATAGCTGAAAATTCAAAAAGATTTTCGTCAATTCTTTTGACAATTTGTTATTTTCTTTTCTTAGTAAAGTTTTAAGAAAAAAGAAAAAAGAAAATAGTTTGATCGGTCATTTTGGCAGGACTTCATGAACTACGCACACCTGATTCTCCTCTCTCAGGAGTGAGATACATAGGTGCCCTTCTTGGGTTCAGTGATCTTTTAAAAAAAGAAGGAAAAAGAGGTTTTGAAAAAAGTGTTAAAATCCTAACACATTTGTTTTTTGTTGAGTCAGTTTAAGGTGGTTGGTTTGTGGCATTCTGGCTGGTCCTCCACATCACACCAAATTCAAAGGGTTAGTTGTGTCCAACAAGAATATAGAGACTGACATCATGGATCAAACAAAAAGCCAGGAAAATAAGAGTTTAAAGCAAGAGATTAGGAGACTAAGACAGCAAATGAATGAAATGCATCGAGCTTGGGCCAGTGGGTTGCCTCCTCCTCCATTTCTCACTATTGATCCTACAAATACCTCGAGTATTCCACCAAAATCGTAAAGTCAGTGTCCTACTGTTGTTAATGCACCACAACATGACTCAGAATTCATTTCAAGCCAAAAGCATTACAATACTTCTACCACTTTCCTCTAGCTCCTTAGTATAAGCATGCTACATTCACAATACCACATGTCATCTGTGATTTTGTTGCTCAACCCCCTACTGAGGCTTCTACATTGACCAACCGCCCAACAGTTGTGCTTCCTCATGCTGCTAATGGACCCTTGCTCAATACTCTTGGTGATCATCGCTATACTCCTGATCCTACTTTTATGCTAACTGGACCGCCAAAATTTCTTAACAAGAAGCCTAGTGTGCCAGAAGAGCTAGAGAAAATGGTTGTTATTGTAGTTAGAGAACGACCACATCCAAAAAGACGATGTCGTCGTTGCCGTCAATCTCAGGCCCAAGTTCATACCCAAGCTCTCTATAATCCCTCCTAAAATCCATTATCCTCCATTTCCCCACCTTCATATCTAGTATACTGCGTATAACCATATATTAAACTCCCTTCTTACTCATAATAGCATGCACTAACTCCTCAGAGTTACCCTCTGACTCCACAAATATATCAAAGCCTTTCTAGGCCCGATTTTAGATCCAATCTAAATAATGAAATAAGACAGAAATCGAGGGATAACTTTACACCAACTGGAGAGTCATATGCCAACTTATTTCAAAAATTGGTACAATGGGGTATGATCACTCCTCTCCTTAGATATATCCTGACCCGCATTCAAGAAGTTTTGACCCTAGTGTACGATGTGCATATTATTCTGATGTTCAGGATCACAGTATTGAAGATTGTCGGGCTTTGAAAAGAGAAATTGAAAAGATGATTCAAGATAGATCAATTATGGTGTAAAACATTGACAGCGAGAAAAGCTCTAGTCACGCTTCTATGCAAACCAGTAGCTAAGATGTCAGGCTGAGCAATTGAGAAGTCACTCCTCTCCCTCTTAGGAAGAGGTCTGGTAGTTTGTTTTGTTTTATTTTTTGTTATCCGAATTAGTTCAGGGTTGTAGTTCAGGATCTATCTTGTTTTGTCCATTTTGTCGTTGTGTTCAAACCCTTCTATCTTTCATTTTAATTAAATAGAGTGTCCCTTTTTCCTTTGCATTTTAAATATATATTTCTTTGTTTTCTTCCACAGTACATTTTATGTTGACTCTAGTGATATGACATGCTAAAGGAATTTTCAGCCAGATCTTAAAATTCAGTTTAAGCATGAATATTGAATCAGAGAGTTAAAGTTAGGAAAAGAGAGCATTTAAGAAAATAGGTAGATTGTTGAGGCATTTGGTGATCAAGTTCAAGCCTTCTTTGAAAATTAAGACAATTATTTTGAGAATCATAAGAATAACTTGGTCATCAATTGAAAAACATTGCTCAATTAGGTCAAATAGCGGATGTGCGACCCTGAGGGACAGAAAAATTAACTCCACGAAAGCATGAGTCATTCGATGTGAGGAATGTACAACAAAAGTGGAGTGATATGTTGAACAAAATGCAAGAGTAGTGACGCACATACTCAGTTAAAGTTATTGCTTAAAAAATGTCACAAATGATCATCATCTCTCACTTTAATATTGCATGATATGTACTTGCATTTTTAAGAATTAATATGACGAAGGCATTTCATTCTGCTATCTAAATATTGTGTCATCCTTTGTTTACCCCATTTGAGCTTTAGTCCTATTTTCTTTCATATCCCTCTTTTGGAATCAAGATAGAGTCAGTAAAACTCAAAAGAAAAGTGTCGAAAAAAAGTGTCCAAAAGGAAAGAAAAGAGAAGAGTGTCAAAAATAGGGTCAGAAAAAATCCCAAAGAGAAAAGAGAAAAAAAAAGAAACAAAAATCAGAAACAATCTAGAATCACCCAGTCAAAAGAAACTGGGGCATGAGTTAATCCTCATTGTTTGAGTTAATTCCAAACGTTGTAAGTCCTACCCCACTTCAAGTGTCGTTTAGGCCACATGCTATCCTTTTTTCCTAACCTATTCAAAAGCCAAGTTACAATAAAACAAAACCTTCAGATCAATCTTTGAGAATGTTAAGACTAAACATGCAATGAATGTGATGACGCATTTTGGGAACTACTTGTCTTCCTCAGCAATAAGAATCAAGAGATAAAAAAAAATGGGAGAGTCTTATTGGTGAAAATCCTCACGGGCACTGTAAGACGATGGTAAGTTGAAAGAAATAAAAATGAGAGAGTATTATTGGTGAAAACCCTCACAGGCACCATAAGACGACTGTGAGTTGAGAGAAATGAAAATAAGAGTCTCAATGGTGAAAAATCCTCACAGACACCATAAGGCAATGCTGAACTGAGAAAAAAAATGAGAGAGACTTATTGGCAAAAACCCTTCAAGGTGTCACTAGCCGAATGAGGTCTTAAATACAATTGACCTAATGAAGCAACTCATTTTTAAGGCCATTAACTCAACAATAATTGGTGAAAGTGTGGATGGAAAGATCAGGCAGATTAATTCAAAATGCATGGCATAATCATTAGAATTGACTGTCATTTTTAGATAAATTTTTCATTTCTTTGTTCAAATGGGGACATTCATGGTCTTTTCTTTCCTTTCTTTGTTTTTATTTTTATTTTATTTTCTTGAGTCAGTTATCCAAAAAATCATTGTCATTTTTCTCTTGTCTTTAAGTTAAGTCTATGCCAGTGAGAAAAGATTTCAAAACTAGCTACCAGCTTCTCTAATTGCACAAAGCAAGACAAAAGCTAGCACATGAAAGAGACATGATTGTGAGCCAAAATAAGGCATGCGAAAAGTTTTGTCAAACAGATAAGTTTGAAAACTTATGGAAATACCAAGGTTCAAGGGGTTTATCTGAGGAGCATGGAAAAGCAGAGATACTGTAATTGTTTCAGAGTCACTCTTGATAATCTGAGTTTGGTCAATGGTGTAGAAAGTCGATGATATATGCTAATGGTTAGAAGCAAGGTTAAATGTGATAGGGGCAAGAGCGATTGCCGCGAAATTTAAAGCCACAAACCAGCCACCATGTTTTAAAGTCACAAGTTTTCTTTGCATGAAACAGGAACACATGTTATATTCAGATCAAGGATTTCGGAGCCTAAACGTCAAAGACCGTAATTTCTCACTTCTACAAATGCAAAAGGCAATGTTGTTGCACAAGTTTGGTAATCAAAACCATGATAAAACTCATAATTCAAGATCTCTAGGAGACACACTTCTTTGTCAAGGAGACACATCTCCTTGGAAAATTCAAGTGACATTTGTAAAGAGACGCACTTCTTTGTTTGGGTACTTCAAGTAGCATTTGTAGAGAGACGCACTTCCATATTTGGGTAATTTAAGTGGTATTTGTAAGGAGACGTACTTCCTTGTTTGGGAAATTCAAGCAACATTTGTAAGGAGATGCACTTCCTTGTTTGGGTAATTCAAGCAACATTGGTAAGGAGACACACTTCCTTGTTTGGTAATTCAAGTGGTATTTGTAAGGAGACGCACTCCCTTGTTTGGGGTAATTCAAGCAGCATTTGTAGAGAGACACACTTCTATATTTGGGTAATTCAAGTGGTATTTGTAAGGAGACGCACTTCCTTGTTTGACCAATTTAAGCAACATTTGTAAGGAGGCGCAATTCTTTGTTTGGTAATTCAAGCGGTATTTGTAAGGAGATGCACTTCCTTGTTTGGGCAATTCAAGCAATATTTGTAAGGAGACGCACTTCCTTATTTGGACAATTCAAGCAACATTTGTAAGGAGATGCACTTTCTTGTTTGGGTAATTCAAGCAACATTGGTAAGGAGACACACTTTCTTGTTTTGGTAATTTAAGCGACATTGGTAAGGAGACGCACTTCCTTATTTTGGTAATTTAAGAGGCATTGGTAAAGAGACACACTTTCCTGTTTGGGTATTTCTAGCAACATTTGTAAGGAGACACACTTTCTTGTTTGGGTAATTCAAGAAGCATTGGTAAGGAGACACACTTCCTTGTTTTGGTAATTTAAGCGGCATTGGTAAGGAAACAAACTTCTTTTTTTTTAGTAATTCAAGAGGCATTGGTAAGGAGACACACTTTCATTTTTGGGTATTTCTAGCAACATTTGTAAGGAGACGCATTTCTTTGTTTGGGTAATTCAAGCGGCATTTGTAAGAAGACACTTTCTTGTTTGGGTAATTCAACCAGCATTTGTAAGGAGATGCACTTTCTTGTTTTGGTAATTCAAGCAGCATCTGTAAGAAGACACACTTCCTTGTTTGGATAATTCAAGCGACATTTGTAAGGAGACACACTTCCTTGGTTTGATAACTAAGGAGACACACTTCCTTGGTTTGATAACTCAAGCAACATTGAATTGAAAACCAATTTTAAAGTTGGAGGAGGAGAAAACTCAATTTTTTTCTCTTTTTTTCTCTCTCCATACACGAAGAGCACACACCACACACACACTGACCACCATCCTCTTCTACACAGATTCACGCACCCACACCCACACCCACGGGAAATGAAGAACTGAGGAAGGAACAGAAGAAAATGGAAATCGAGAGGGATTTGAGCATGAGAGAGAGAGAAGACAGAGAGAGCTATGACCGAGAAAGAAAAAGGGAGATCGACGACCAAACATCCCTTCTACCATCGCCGTTTGCACTATTCGTGCGACCGGAGGTTGACCGGAAAGCAACCAAAAATGACCCAATCTCGAAAAGTTCGATCAAACTCGTCGGAATACCCCATTCCGATGACTGTCAGTGACGGAACCACCATTCCCGTCCCCTTCCCGGCAAATATTCATCGAAATCCATCGAAAAACGATATGGATTAAGTTTGATTCTTCATCATTTTATGGTTTTTGATCTATTGGGGCGAGAAACAGTAATGGATCTATGTTGAGGTTGGTTTGTGCAACGTCGAGGTTTCGTGGCTTTACGAGTTCCGATCCATCTTGGTTGTTCGAAATAAAATCGTCAAATTGAGGTCCAATTCTACTTTCTTTGTCTTTTTATTTCATCGTTTATTCTATTCAAAACATGATATAAATTGTTGTTGTTACTATTCTGTGATTCATTTTGTGATTATGGACTGCATGTTGAAATGACATTTTATTGATGTTTAGAATGAATTTGGGTCGGGAATCAAAAATTGATAAAAGTGAATATTATGGTATTTTGATTCATCGTTGATGTTGAACTTATATGTCGTTGAGTGGGTAGGCAAACAGTAGGCTCAAGTAGGCAAATTTAGAGTTGGTGGATTGTTGGAATGTTTGAAATATTTGTTGAATGTCTTGTTTACTGTGTTTGAAAAGTGTATTCATTTGGTCGGGGAATGCCCCGAGGTATTTGTATTTATTCACCAAAGAATGTCCCGACACACTATGTTGGCGAAAAATGATCGTGGTGAAGGCCCGAGGCATCGGGTAAAGCAACAGAGTTTAGCCTAGGATTAGTTTAGAATAGAATTTATATTTTCGCATTTTTTTGTTTCGGTTTGTAATAATTGGACTAGACATTATGATTTTGTATTTGTTTTATTTTGTTGGTTTGATTGATTGTTTTGTGTGTTTTATGTGGTTTATACATTTGTAGTATCAAAATTAGCCGATATTCTCTACCAAGTGACCGTGGTTGAACCACGGGATCGAGGGGTGCCTAACACCTTCCCCTCGGTCAACAGAATTCCTTAGCCGGATCTCTGTTCGCAAACCAGTTTTAAAGAGTCAAATTGTTTTGAAAATGATTGTTCAAAGGTGACTTGGCACATCGGATTATGTCAAGTGGCGACTCTGAATAAAAAAATGTAAATAATCCTTTTTCGAAATAAATTTTTTATCTTTTGTCACTTTAATAATGAAAACCATTTCAAACTTTAAAATCTAATCTTTTTTGGTTAAAAAAGGGGCGTGAAAATTACTGTAGTCCGTAGGCCGTAGTAGAGATGAGTGACTGCTGATTGAATGAACAATTATTAAGTGAAGATGAGAGATTGATAAGAGTTATTGAGTAGAGAAAATGGTTATTTTCAGATCTTAAATTTTAATTCTAACTCCAAGTCCTAACCTAATCGGCCCCGCAAAAATTAAATTATTTTTATTTTTGGTCCGCACCGTACTGCAATCGCATTTATCTCAACTCGCACTGTCTTGCAAGCGCTTAAACCCGCACCGCACCATTGTCCTCCCTACTTTTGAAGGTGAAAGGATTTAGTACCATAAAACTACACTATAATGTAATGCAATATCTAAAATTTTTAATGACTTTTCATAAATAGCTCATAAGTCATACCCGTTAAAAAAGCAATAATGACAATATAATGATTAACTATTTTAAAAAATATGGTGCGGTGCGAATTTGCGCGGGTATGTGTGTGAGGCGGGTTTATGCGGATTTAAAAGTTCTGTGGTGCGGTGCGGTTATTAGATTTATTGATTAAGAAAATAACCGCACTGTACCCACACCGCACCGCCCATTATCATTCCTAGGTCCATTTTAAGGAAACATTAAACGTTTACTAGAAAAACATGTTATACACATATGATCCAAGTAAACGTCCAAATATCCTTTCTAGCATGTCATCACTTCAAAACATCAATCAAATTTGATGTCATTCACAATATTAAATTTCAGTAAGAGACACCTTATGACATCTTATTTATCGTAAGATGCGAGACTAATTGAAATAATAGTCTATATTGCAAAGATGATGCATTATTTGTTAACTCTTGATTAATTCATGCAAATTACAAAGGACGATATCAAGTGTAGATATTTTTTTCATGAAAGTCATATTTGTTGATTTGATAGTACATATACAATTAAATTAATCTTATTTACTTTTGAGAAACATATGATTATCTTATCTTTTATTGTTTTCATGCACTTTTAGTTTAACCTATATATACATATAAACATTATTATTGTAAAAATCTTTTACATAATTATAATTTTCTATGTTATAGTGGGTTATTTACCACATCTTTTAAGGTATTGAATAGAGGTGAATTCAAAACTTAAGTATAGTGAGTTCAAGTTTGAAATTTTACATAAATCATTTAATTTATTAGATTTAGATTTATTGTTTTCAAATATTTAGTGGATTATTTAACATATGTACACAATTTAAGTCAGTACTGTATCACTGTTGTCTAATTATTTTATAAAGCTTTTTTTAGCTTGGATGAACGTTTTCCATTTAAAAATGCAAATCAAATTTAAATAATTTTAAATACTTGATAAAATTTAAGTTGTGAAAGTTTATCTATTTCTATTTAAATTTGATATGAAAATCTTTTGATGCTATAGATAACATTACATAAATATTTAAATTTTTAATAGATAAAGTTAAAAAAAAAAGTCGTAATGACTAAAACACAAGCAATAACTCACATTTTTTTAGAATGATAGTTTTTTATGTTGATAATTTTTATTGCTTAAATTTTTTATTGACAAAGATAAATTGTTAAATCATAGTATAAAAAATATTTTTTTTAATGTTGTAGCTTAAAACATAACTAATTATGATGAGCACAGTTACATAGTAAAATTATTTTTCATAGAATAAATTTATGATTTTGCCTTTTCTTTTTAATATTTATATTCAAAAATAATATTCAAGAATTTTACATGCATTATGAAATTTCTTTTAATTTTTAGGACAAGTTAATAATCTTTTTGAATCTTGAGTACAAGAACAAATTTTAAAATAGAATATGCAATAAACTTAATTTTAAATTATAGTCACTTTAAATATATTAGATTATTTCAAAGTATTCTTTTAAACTATATTTATTCTGACATAATAAAACTTATTTATTCTAATTTTTATATTTTGAGATACGAGAGAAAAATTCAACTGCTTATACGTGCATCATAAAAAATTATTTCATGAAATATAATAGCGGGATTTGAACTAATTTTGACAATATAGTGAAGTGATTAGATAATACACATATTACAATTTATAATTTTTAAATGAAAGAAATGGAGAGATGTTAGAAAAAAATTTAAGTTATTTTTGACAATCTAAAATCTTTAAATTATAAACAATATAATAAAAATAAATATGAAACATAAAGACTAATTTTGCAATTAAATTATTATTTTTTTCATATAGATTTGATTAGATGTAGGATAGTGCGAGTGATGGTGGGGAGGAAAGAATATTAACAATGTAATATCTTTAAATTGTAAATAATATTATAAAGAAAAACATGAAATATATATTTTTTTTCTTTAAAAATTTGGTTATAAGTGGGTTGGGGGGAGGGATAAATATTTAAAAAAAAATAAAAAATGAGAGGAACGGAGGAGGTGAGGGGAACGGAGGTGGTGGAGTTGGGTAGGGGTGAGGGCTAGAATTATTTTTCGGCATTTCATTGAGAAATAACATGATAATCGAATTTTTTTTGATGTAATATAATTTAACATCCTCAAATAAATATTTCAATATGAAATGATTAAAAAGCATGTATATTAATTTAATTAAAATATAAATTAATTTTAATTTAAATTATTCTTAAAATAAAAATTAATAGTAATCAACTTTTTATAATGTCAATAAATTTAAGGACATTTCAGACATTTTGATTAAAAGAAAGTGCTTAACAACAATTCATATCAATAATTTTTTTTCTTTTATATTTTTATCCAAACACATAATTATTTATTTTTAAAATAAGTTTTAGCAAACACTTTTAAAGTGTTTTTTAAAAGCTCACATTTTTTCTGCCTATAAGTCACTTATAAAAAAACACATCCAACCACCCTTTAATTTTGAGAGAAAAAAAAACAAGAAAAAATATTTTTGGTTTTCCATTTTTACCCTCCTCAGTTTTGCTCTTGCAGTCACGGGGGTTTTACATGTAAAGTGAAAGAACTCAAGTCTTCTAAAACCCTGCAGCTGTCACAAATATTCATCTAATTTTTGCTAACTGAAACCAAATATCCAGTTGAGAGTTATGGAAAAAGATTCATCTTTCTTGTTTGGTGGCATCTCTTTCAACCGTAAAAAGTTTGCTCGCGATTTCGACAGATTTAAGGTTGTCTTTTTTTTTTTTTTTTTTTTGTTTCTTTTTGCTTCGACCCATTTTTAGTTTTAGAGTAAAAGAATGAACTTTATTGAGAATTATGGGGTTTGGGAATCGTAGGGTAGTAGGTAGGAGTACGTCTGTAATAGTAGGGAGAAGTGTTATGTTTGTATCTGTGCCTGGAGTTTCTTGCAGCCTCTTGTTCGTGGTGTTTTGGTGATGTTTATGATTTCGAATAGATAGTTTATAGTATTAAAAACTTGTGGATGTCTTGTTTCCTTTATTATCTAGCAGTGTGTTATCCCATTTTGTCGTGTGCTTTTAAGTTTTCTGTTTGTTATACTGTAATTTTTCTGTTTGTTATACTGTAATTTGTTCTGAGCCGAGGTCTATCGGAAACAACCTCTCTACTTCATCTTAGGTAGTGGTATGGACTGCGTACACTTTACCCTCCCCAGATCAAACTTTGTGGGAATACACTGGGTATGTTGTTGTTGTCGTTGTTTTGTTTTATTTTATATTGCAAAATGTAGTTTGATGGTTAGGGAAACCCCCCCAGATGATTTGGCTGAGAAAATAGTACTCCCTCGTTCCATTTACTTGTCCATTATTGACCTGACACACCCCTTGTCCATTACAGCTGATTTTGGATGGCTGTTATGTATTGTTTCATATTATATCATGTTGTGTTTTAGAGTAAAAAAGCGAAATTTCTTGTGAAATATGGGTTTTGGAAAATGTGGGGTTGAGTTTTTCTTTTTGTTTTATTTTACATTGCAAAATTTTCTTGATTTTGTGTAATTTGATGTTTAGGGGAAAAAACCAGCTGATTTGGCTGAGAAAATAGTACTCCCGCCGTCCATCTTTACTTGTCCATTATTGGCCCGGCACACTCCTTCCATTACAGCAGATTTTGGATGGTTGTTACGTATTGTTTCATATTATATTGTGTTGTGCTTTAGAGTAAAAAAGCGAAATTTCTTGAGAAATATGGGTTTTGGAAAATGTGGGGTTGAGTTTTTTTTCATTTGATTTTTATATAGGTTAAGTTATTGATTTTGTATAATTAGATATGTAGGGGGAAAACCCCAGTTGAACTCTGTAAGTTTGATTGCCCAAACACTAATAGTACTCAGTCCTTCCATTTTTCCTTGTCTAGTATTGGCTTGACACTTACACTCTGTTTGGATTGTTGTTATGTATTGTTTCATATAATATCGTGTTGTGTTTTATTTGCATTGTATTGTATTGTATTGTGTTGTGTTGTGTTGTATTTTATTGTACTCTCAGTCGTAAAAAGTTTGCTCGTGTTTTATTGTATTGTATTGTGTTGTGTTGTGTTGTGTTGTTTTGTATTGTATTGTATTCTCTGTTGTAAAAAGTATGCTTGTGATTTTGAAAGATTTAAGATACCTTTTTTTTGTTTTTTTGCATCGACCTCGTATAGTTTCAGAGTAAAAGAGCGAAATTTATTCCGAAATATGGATTTGAGAATTGTGGAGTTGAGTTTTTTTTGTTTAATTTTACATTGTAAAAGTTCTTGATTTTTCTGTAATTTGATGTGTAGGGGAAAACCCCAGTTGATTCGTCTGAGAAACTGCAGTTCATTGAGAAGGTACTCTTGATTTTGTTTGAGCCCTGTTTGTTTGATTCCCCAAACAGTAAGAGGTCGTTTGGTACGATGGATAATAAAATGCATGATTATTTTGTCCTGCGTTCATTTGGTTAGGGGGTATTAATTTAGTCTCAGGATTATTTATCCACCATTTGTCCTACAAGGACGGGATAAGTTATCTCATATGTGGTGGAATATCCAATTCAAGAAATGACTTTGTCCATCCCATCCACCATGCCAAACAACCCCTAATATCATATAAAAGGGACGGACGGAATACGCATGAATAAAACCGAGCTCCTCCGAATCAGTGTCTATATAGCATTTGCGTAATTGTTGTTTTGATTTCAGACATTTCTTATTCTTAAAATTTAAAATGCTCAATGACATATGTGTGTGTGTCATTGCCCATCTGTTATGTTTCTCGTAAATGAAGATTTGGCTTTATATGTCATCTAGGAGCACAGAACTATTGATAGTTCATTAGAGAACCTGGAGATCCCCGAGAATGAAAAGTCTGAAATGGAGGACGAGAGAAATACCAGCGTGGTTAAGAAGAGAAAGAGGAAGGAGAAGAAAACAGGTTCTGGTAAATTCCTTGTGCCTGTCTATTTGAGCTTCTCATTTATTTCTTTGTACGTCGTATAAAATGGGTACTAAAGTTTGCTGCTTTGGCCTTTTTTCCTAATTCATGGCATTGGCTTTAGACTCCGTGGAAGGATTTTCCGTGTTCAAGAGTTCAAAATTAAAAAAGGAAGCTGCCAGCGAAGAGAATGATCAATCTGTAAATGAACTGCTTGAGGGAAAGAAAGAATATTATCGGCAATTGGAGGTTTTTCTCATTTGCTTCCTATTATGTTGCAGTAGCAGTTGACAGTAAACTGTTTTTCTGTGTTCATGAATTTTTGTTAACTTTTATTGATGAGCTATATATTTTGTTCCTATAATTTTGTGGATTTAGAGGGACGCAATTTTCCGGAAGGAGCACAATATTCATGTTTCAGGGAGTAACATCCCTTCGCCATTGCACAGTTTTGCAGAATTAAGATCAAGGTACTCTGTCATGCTTTTTGTTGATTTTTGGTCCGGAGACACTTGATTCCCCCACCTCCCTTACTATGATGATCTCATGCTTCACCGTGGCCAAGTATTTAAGATGCTTTACTTATTTACAGTAGGATATCTATTTATGGAACACTTCGCTCATGTCAAGGAAGTTACATTTAATGAATGACCCAATAAAGCCTCAGTCCATTCATTTTGGTTGCCACTTTCTATGTCTCCCTGAATTTACTTTATGTGAATTTCACATTTTGTTGTTTTGTGTAACCAAAAATAGGCTGTGATCGGGCGTTGATGAATGCTTTATCTTTTATATTTATTGGGAAGAGGGGCAGTTTACGAGGTTTAGCTTAAGAAGCATATAGGATAGGAGTTTTGAATTATATCATAATGCGTATAGATGTTTTTGTTCTCAACTGCCACTCTTATTTTGTCGTGTCATTTTTACCTGTGTACTGTGACTTTTTGTGGATAGGCCATTGGTGGATGGTGGTAAAATGAAGTACCTTTCTGCAATTGTACATTGAACCTCCTTTCTCCCAACTCTCCTTTCAAGTACCCACCTTTATGTCATAGTCCTTTTCATGGGACGTAAACTGGGAATTTACAAAGCTGTTCGAAGAGAAATTGCTTTCTCTGCGTTGATCAGTTTATTTATTGTTTTCTTCACTTTCTCTCTGTTCTGGCTTTCACTAACTGTCTGTTTGCATACGATCCCGCAGATATAAATGTCGATTATATCTATTACGAAATCTGGCAGAACTGGGATTTAAAGAACCAACGCCAATCCAAAGGCAGGCTATTCCAGTCCTCTTATCTGTATGATCTTCCTTGAATTACGCCACTGTTTTTTATATACACATTTATCATTCTTATTTTCCCATTAGCAGTCTTTAATCATGTTTGACTTTCAACAGGGACGAGAATGCTTCGCTTGTGCACCTACTGGTTCTGGCAAAACATTTGCTTTTGTCTTTCCTATACTTGTGAAACTCAAGGTATATATATTGATGTTGTTATAAAAAATATATTGGCATTGTTATGTTTGATCATTATCATTTTTATGAGATGTTGTTGGACGACATCTGACATTCATCTTTCTTGATCAGCACACTTCGAAGGATGGTGTCCGAGCTGTAATTCTTTCCCCTACAAAAGAGTTATCTGCTCAGACAACAAGAGAATGCAGAAAGTTGGCCAAAGGGAAGAAGTTCTACATCAGGTCGATGACTAAACAGCTGGCTAAAAGTAAGGACTTTTCTAAACTGAGATGTGATGTACTCATCTCAACACCGTTGCGCTTACAGTTTGCTATCCGCAAAGGAAAACTTGATTTAAGTAGGTATGTTCCTCATTTTCTAGGGTTCAAACTTTCATGTGCTAGTGTGCGCATTTCAACTTTCAACCTTGTTGCTATTAAATAGGTGTGCTATGGTACTGTAGATCCCAAGACGACTGCATGATTCGTACTGTAATTCATAGAAAAAAAATTGGTGAAGGGTCTAGTGTAGAGATACAAGGATTTCAAAAGGTCTCTTTGTTATACTTCTTTATTTGTATAATCACATTGAGGGTGTGTTTGGTATGATGGAAAATATTTTCCATGGAAGGTTGGTGAGTGAAATTTTTTTTATGGTGTTTGATTGGTGAGTAGAAAATATTTTTTATTTTCTAGTATTTGGTTGGTGAGTGAAAAAATGTTTTTTTAGAAAATACTACTAACTGCTAACTAACTAATATATCACTGCCTCTAGCAACTCAACAATTTGTAAGAACTAATTTAAGCATAGTAAATAATATCAATATCGAGTACTAAAATAGTACAAGTCACTAAATTTTAAGCAACTACTAATTAGCAAGCATATGAGACACTTTTCAATATTTTGTCAAGACAATCTCAAGATACTACAATCAATAAAAATACACTGAAACGACAAGCTTATTCAACCTTGTGAAACAAGCTACAACGATGACAAAATGGAATATGCAATTAGCAAAAGTAACATAGGTAAGTCTTCCTCTATGCATATGGAAATAACAGTACATTTAACGAACATTGGAAATCACTATTTTTTATTTCAAGCAGTGAAAAATCGGAGCAAAGCACAATGAAAAATATTTTTGAGTAATGTGAATTTGAGTGTTGTTGGGGTGGGAAAGAGGGGTGGGGGTGGGGTCATAAGTCACATTTGTCATTTTCTAGAAAATGACTTCCCTTGGTCCATGAGGGAAGTCATTTTCCGTCAAATAGAGGAAAATGAGTTATTGTGGAAAATGTTTTCCCAATATTTTATTACAACCAAACAAGGGAAAATAGGAAAACATTTTCCATCATACCAAACACACCCTGTGATCTAATTATTTTTCAGGCCGAGTTTGATGTAGAGGAGTATATTTACCCATCAAAAAATATGTAGAGGAGTATATGCCTTGGCTTATTCTGTCTAGACCTGGATATGTTACTATTTGGAATTTGGTGCAATATATTTCCATTTTTAATCAGCATTAGCATGCCTTTTCACCTACTCCTTTTGGGTGCAGGGTTGAATTTCTTGTCTTAGATGAATCTGATAAGCTTTTCGAGGCTGGCATGCTAGAACAGGTTGATTTTGTGGTGAAGGCGTGCTCAAATCCTTCAATTCTTCGGTCATTGTTCAGTGCTACTTTACCGGATATAGTTGAAAACCGAGCACGAACTATAATGCATGATGCTGTTCGAGTCATTATTGGTAGGAAGTAAGTACTAATAGGCCTTTGGCGGATGTATCTTATCTCTGCGGTGAAATGAATTGTTATTTGGGTGCTACACACTTTTTTATGTTGTTTCTTGGTGAAAGAGGATAAAATTTGTCTTCATCTTCTTTCTCTCCATCTTGGTGAATGCTTACTTGGCTACTTTTGCATTTTGGCAGAAATTCGGCTTCTGAAACAATAAAGCAAAAATTGATATATGTTGGGAGTGAAGAGGGGAAGCTTCTGGCTCTTCGTCAAAGCTTTGCGGAGGTACGATCCTCGTGTTTCTTAGTCATCAGAATTGAATGTAGACCTCTTTTGCTGTGATTGGAGCCACCTCTTCCATAATAACTGCTTGCGCAACACCTTTGCTTAGCCCTCTAAAAAACGCAGAACAGCAATATTTACACGAGGCATTTCATACGGACATTATTTACACTAGGGATTTCATACAGACATTATTTACTACACATTTCTGTGGAACTATCACTCTTGAAGCACTCTAGCATATTTAAACGGTGCATTCGTGTTATTTCCTGCATTTTTCCCCAATTCCTTCAGATGTCCATTTGTGCCCATCAACTATGTTGCTCGGACTCTTCAAAAATGTCAGGGGGTGCGTGTCAGATTCGGCAGAAGTAGTGTATTTTTGGAGAATCCGACACGGGTGCAGCATCAAAAGTGAAGAGTCCGCGCATTAGCCCATCAATTGTTTGCAGTTTTCCTTTCCTGCTTATTTGGTCTTTATATTACCAGAAAATGGACTCTAGTTGGAACCCCTTGATTTGATGATTCGGAACCATTGTTTTGGAGAGAGAGATTTCAACATCGGAGTCGTTTTCCTTTTGTTTTGCTCACTCTATATGAAACTTCTGTGCTCTTTACTGCTCTTACCATTTTGTAACTTCGTACTGTTACTTAAGCGAATCATCCTTTTCTTTTGATAGGCAGAGGGGTATTACTTCCTTGAAAAGGAATTAAGTCCCGGCACAAAAATTATATTGCATGTTTAAGGAATTAAGTCTCTATGTAAAAACTATATTGCTTGCTATGAAGTTCACCCGCTTGTCTATACAACATGTTATGCTATGTGTGCTCCAAAAACTTATAAAGAACGCCTAATAACATAAACAACCGCTTAAACATGCCAGTAAATTTTAAGGGCTGTCTATGTATCAAGCCTTAAAGGAAAAAAGTTTGTTAGATTTGTGTACGAACTGTCAACATCAGCCCTCGAGGGGGAATTCCAATGCAATAGTTCTATTTTGCTGCCTTCAAATCACATTCTTTTCAATGACACTAGCTGGCATTTTCACCAATGTTCAATTGCATTTTCACGGCTTAGTTTGGTATTTTTATTTGATACCATAGTGATCATTTGGTAAAATCTTATCATCAGTGCTAATTTGGGTAGTTATCTTTTTGCTTTTTTGTTATGCTAATCTATGATCAACATCTACAATGATTTGTTAACTTCTTAATGTATACCTAACTCATGTATTGCCTCTCTGATGTATTTGTATTTGTAGAGTTTGAACCCACCAGTGCTATTGTTCGTTCAAAACAAGGAGCGTGCGAAGGAGCTATATGATGAGCTAAAATTGGAAGATATTCGGCCGGATGTTATTCATTCAGATCTTTCTCAGATACAGGTAACTTTTACTTGGCTTCTGTATTTCCTACATCAACAGAAGGTTCATTTGCCTTCAAAGGATAAAGGGAAGAGTGGGGCATGTCTGTTTTAGATCGAGCAATATACGTGGATGTTGAAGTGCAGGGTTATGTTTTTTTCGTATTGGCTGATTACATATAGAACACTTCTTCCGATTCCTACTTAACAGTTTAATCTTAATGCAGAGAGAAAACGCTGTTGATAACTTTAGAGCTGGAAAAACATGGGTTTTAATCGCCACTGATGTTGTTGCCCGAGGTATGGATTTCAAAGGGGTTAACTGCGTGATAAATTATGATTTCCCAGACTCCGCGGCAGCATACATTCACAGAATTGGTAAAGATCTAACCTAAATCCGACTCTCACAACCTTATATAGTGATTCATGAGTCTTAGACTAGCGTTTACTGAAAACTTCCCGGTGATTCTTGTGAATAGGCCGTTCTGGCCGAGCAGGAAGGAGTGGAGAGGCGATAACGTTGTATACAGAAGCAGATATTCCGTTTTTGAGGAACATAGCAAATGTTATTACGTCATCTGGCGGTGAGGTTCCAGAATGGATCATGTCTCTGACGAAGAAAAAGTGGAGGAAACACAGGCCACAAAGAGAAACCATTTCAACTCAGCCAGACATTTGAAACATCCCTCACAGTTTTGAGCATTATATCAAGTTTCTAACTTTTTTCACAACTTTGATGTATGATTCTTTTTGTAATTTATGTTATGTATGAACTTGGAATTGTCTTTCTTGTGACTTCATTCACTAAAATGTTAAGAGAAATGAATGTTAAAAACTCTTTTTAGTACTTGCTTCTCATTAAGTTAATGGAGTTGGTATTTCATGTTTGAGTGGACGGTCTACCGGAAAAGGCCTGCATATATTGTATCCTCCAAACCTCACTTGTGGGATTACACCGGGTATATTGTTGTTGGTGTTTCATGTTTGAGTCTAGGGTTTACCGGAAAAGGCCTGCATATATTGTATCCTCCGGATCTCACTTGTGGGACTACACCCGGTATATTGTTGTCGGTGTTTCATGTCTTTCATCTTCCGGAAAAAGGTAAAGGCTGCGAGGTCTATGAAGTCTCTCGTGTTTGCTTGAGTTCGGAGAAAGGCTGTACCAAAAAACTGATGTAAAATATAGGCAGCTTACCTTGATGATTATTTTCATGACTCGAACCCATAACTTATAAGATGTTCGTGCACCGGAAAATAAGAATTATGGCTTGAACGCGTGATGACTTGAGCATAATTAATAAAAAAGGTCCTACCGGGTCCAGAACTTACTTGTGGGATTACACCGGGTATATTGTTGTTGGTGTTTCATGTTTGAGTCTAGGGTTTACCAGAAAAGGCCTGCATATATTGTATCCTTCGGACCTCACTTGTGGGACTACACCGGGTATATTGTTGTCGGCGTTTCATGTCTTTCATCTTCCGGAAAAAGGTAAAGGCTGCGAGGTCTATGAAGTCCCTCGTGTTTGCTTGAGTTCGGAGAAAGGTTGTACCAAAAAACTGATGTAAAATATAGGCAGTTTACCTTGATGATTATTTTCATGACTTGAACCCATAACTTATAAGATGTTCGTGCACAGGAAAATAAAAATTATGGCTTGAATGCGTGACTTATAAAGGATACACAAAAAACTGACTTGAGCATAATTGAAAAAAGGTCCTACCGGGAGTCGAACCCAGGTCGCTGGATTCAAAGTCCAGAGTGCTAACCACTACACCATAGAACCTTATTGATAGTTCTTTCGTCTATAATTAATAAAACGTAAAAACGTATTTTCCTTGTCAAAACTCTCATGTGTTAAAACATATTTTAATATTAATATGACTTTAATTTAAAATCATAAAATTTAATTATTTTAAATTTTCTTTAACTTTCGTCAAATCAAAATAATTCATTTTTTTTTTAAATTTAAGAGAGAATTTGTTTTATTATATACAAAGTTCAGGGAGGTTAGTGCAAAATCTTTAAACCATTCTCCCTCAAAACACAAAAACCCTTGTAGCTTCTTCATGTAAAATCCATTTTCATCTACAAAAATTCACAAGAAAACCTAACAATTTCCCTTTTGTGTATATGAAAGATTCAAACTTTCTCTAAAACCCATTTCCAAAAATGAATTTCCTAACAAAATCACTAACAAACAGGGCCTTAAAACCCCAAAAATGCCACCTTTTACTCCAAACCCTCACTTCAAGATTTGCCTCAACAAAATCAAGAAAACCCAAAATCCCAAAACCCATTGAACCCTCTTTGTCTTACCCTCTTACCAATCCAAAAATTGAACTTTATGAAGCAGAAAATGGAGAAAATGTAGAAAAAGTAGGGAAAGTGTCTACTTGGCCAAGGCCAAGTGAGATACCATACCAAGCAAAAGTAGGTAACTGTGTTAATCTTGTTGGTTTTGTGCAATGTCCAGTGCAATTTGAAACTTCAGTTGATTGGAAATATTGTGCTAGTACTGTTATTGCTCATGAGTGTAGTAGTAGTGATGGTGATGATAATAAGTCTGTTTTGATGGTACCTGTTGTGTTTAGTGGTGATTTATCTCATGTTGTTGCTTGTCATGTTAAGGAAAATGATTGTGTTTATGTGTCTGGGAAGTTGAGTGTTGATCCATTGCCTGTTGGATTTATGGATGAGAGTTTTCAATCTTGTTTTCATATTGTTGCTGAAAATGTTAACTTTGTGGAAGGTTTGAAAAGGAGAGTTTGCGTAAAGGGTAGTGTGAAGTCGGTTTATCCGAAAGGGAAGAACTTTGTGTTGGATGAGAATGAGAGGCAAAATGATGGTGAAGTTAATTTGGGTGAGGGGAAGTCGGAGGACGGGGGTGTTATGGGAGGTGATGATTGGAGGGATCTTGTTAAGAATCCGAAACAATGGTGGGATTGTCGTAAGGCGAAGGTAGATGGAGTTGTGAAAGCAAGGCATCCTGATTTCAAGAAGAAGGGTAGTAGTGTTTCTCTATGGCTTGAGAATGCTCCAAGTTGGGTTCTTGAGGGAATTGAAGGACTTGGATTCGATGTTTATGCTCCTAAATCGAAAGGGGTTGGGAAGGAGGTGGATTCTTGGAAAGATTTGCTGGAGAATCCCGATAACTGGTGGGACAACAGAGCTAGAAAGATGAATCAGAAAGCACCTGATTTTAAGCACAAGAATACTGGTATAGGGCTTTGGGTCGATAGCTCGCCAGATTGGGTGTTTTCTCAGTTGCCACCATTGCGGGAACAAGGCGCTGCTTCTTCAGACAAGTAGGGACACTCAAGTAGGAGTTAAACGGAGGTTAAGTGATATAAGATGAACCAGAGCTATTCCCAACTCCATTTTAGGAAGATTTTCGATATACTTTTGATGTTTAGTAAACTTTGTCCAGTGTAGTCAAGTTCCGGCTTCCTGAAGTTTGAGAAGTATTACGGTGGAGGGAAGCACATTATCGTTATCTTTATGAAGCACTTATTTTCCCCTATAATGGTACATCTTATAGCACTTTCTTATGATAGTTTTGTTTGCTGATGCATCTTTTTGTTGTGATTTTGGTGAATATGAAGATCTTGATTGTAGTACTTTTGGATATAGCAGTGCTGTTTGCTCATTCCTCGTACTTAAGCTACTATGAGGCCAAACCAAATTTCTGCTTGCAAAGTTTTCTCAATTTCTGTTGGTAGATATTAATAAGATAATATGACATGTTGAAAGTTAGTGAAAAGTGAAATGGAGGGGAAAATAATGACATTCACTTGATCAATCTAAGCACATTAGTCTGGAACTTTTACTAGTTGTTAGAGATAGCTAATTATATGCATCCAATGAATGACATCGTTGAAAACATATCTGTCTTAGATAATTAGTCTGTTCTATCTGCTGCCTGGCATCTTTTTATAGCGTTACAGCTTTTGTACTTAAAACTATGAATATAACAAGTGACGGATGCTCTTTGGGAGATTTCGTACTATCAAATGTCCACATGTAAGTGATGATTGGTTTATTTGCTAGTAAAATTTAAAATGACCATAAAGTTCGATTTGCAACTGTTGCGCGGAATGGCATGGACACATTTGTTTTTGTGTGCAGTCAGTTAAAATGTTCAAAATCAAAATGCATCACCCAAAGGCTGATAAGGTTGGCTAAAGGAAGCTAACCTTTGGGAACATTGCTATTTTGAAATTTTAGCATGCATACTGTCTGAAGTCGGAAGGAGAGCCTTGGAGTAACTAGTAAAGTTGCTGCCATGTGACGAGGAGGTTACGTGTTCAAGCCTTGGAAACAACCTCCGACAAAAATGCAAGGTAAGGTTGTGTACAATACACCCTTGTGGTGGGGCCCTTCCCCGGCCCCTGCGCATAGTGGAAGCTTTAGTGCACCGGGCTGCCCTTTTTACCGAGTCTGAAATCTGACCTTGTTCCAAAAGGTGCAGCAAGTTTTGAAAGTTGTGAAATTTGTCGATATCATTGTTGGTTTAGCAAACTGTCACAATAATAGACAGAGTTGTTTTTCAATTTCCCTCTGTTTTCAATGTTATGTAGGGAACAACACTAGCTGGCTTTTCAAGTTGGTAAGAGAATTCTTGACTTAAAGAACCAAAACTTAACAAAATCTGATTTCCTTTCATTTCATCCTTTTTGAGGAAGAAATTTGAGTTCTGTCCCTTCTGGGAAACATAGACATAAAGAAGCAAGTCGTTTTGCTGACTGGTTGGTGTGGAATGTTATCTTTAGACTCTGAATATAAACCTGAGTTGGGGTGTCTTTTGGAAACGGCCTTTCTACCTTAGTATGTTAGGGGCCAGGTTTGCATACACTAAGGTGCCAGACCCCACCTTGTGGAACTACACGGGGTATGTAACGGGGTATGTTGTTGTTTAGAATGCTATTGGATTGTAGGGTAGATCTTTTCAGAATGGCGTCAATCGCTACATTTATGTCAAGTCTAGTTGATTGGCGGTTATACATTCTATTCAATGGGCCTGCTTGTGTATGCTGAGTTGACGCTTTCTTTTGGTTTCTCACCTGCTGTCCTGTCCGGTACCTGTATCCCAACTAATCCGTATCTGTGTCGCGTAAGGCTCATTTAAAGGGGAAGTGCTCTCTAACAAGATTTTTTCCATACTCAAGACTCAAACCCGAAACCTTAAGGGTGGAGGGATCCTATCTGTCCTACTACTACTACAACTCTGGTGAGTATTCTACCTCAGGTGTAGGTGATTCTTATTCTGTAAAACTTAAACAACGTGTAGTCGTCCATTAATGTTGCTCATATCCTTTAAAAATGTTGTCGTACCCATGTCGGATCTTTAAAAAAGGCAACTTTTGGAGGGTCCGATATGCACGTGACTACATTCTTTAAGGAGCTGAGCTACATTGATTGTCCATTTCAATAAAACTAAGGTTCTTTTTTTCAAAAGAATCAAGACTTTCCACCTTATTTGCTTATATTCCACACAAGTTCTAAACAGAACCTCTTTGAAAAGTAGTTCAAAGTTCTCAATCCTCAACTATTATTCATCCTTTCGCACCGAAGGGTGTGACCTAGTGGTTCAATAAAGTTGGGTCGAGCACTACGAGGTCTCAGGTTCAGGTTCAATTCCCAACAGAGAAAAACATTAGGTGATTTTTTTCCATCTATTCTAACCTTGGTGGACAGAGTTACTTGATATTTGTTGCTGGTGGGAGGTGACAGGTATCCCGTGGAATTAGTTGAGGTGCGCACAAGTTGGTCCGGACACCACGGTTATAAAAAAAAAACTATTATTCATCCTTTTTCCTTACTTTTGAGGTTTCACACTCAAAACTAGGATTTAATTCAAGTCTATTATCTTCAAGTCTCTGATTAAACATCAATTATGAGTCCATAATGTCTCTGACTATAAACATCATTAGACTTAACTACTTCATTAAGTGAGTAATTATTGATAATGTCCTTAAAAATAGTACCCCCTCCATTACATAGTACTAGTGTAGGTGAATATGATAAACAATTTAAATATGGTCACCAACTATCTTAAACAATTCAATTTTTTTTTTTTTAAATAAGAAATAGCAAGGTGCATGGCATTTCAAATATGAAATTATTTCTTGAATTTTAGGTGTATGAGCTTTCCATCTCAACTACTATTTGGTATAAGAAAGCAACTTAAGCCCTTATGCATATCATTAATTTCTTTTACTTCAAGCAAAACCCCTCACCCAAAATGAAATAAAATTGAGAAACAACCAACACTTTGTTTCATTCAACCAACACCTTCTTCAATCATGCATGTTTGTTAGCTCTTACCATATTTATTTTTTAATCTTATAAAAAAATAGTTAGGAAGAAAAAGGTAATTTTTTTCTTCTATTCTCAACCATACTATAGTTATTATATATAATTTCCATACAACATTTTCTTGTCCATTACATCATCATTTCTTTTCATCTCGGTGAAGAAAAAAAAATCAAGAATCTTGATGGGGTCTTTAGAAAGATCAAAGAAAAAAGTTCAACTATGGAAGAAAGCAATTGTTCATTTTCTTCTTTGTTTTGTTATGGGATTCTTTACTGGCTTTGCTCCAACAGGCAAAGGCAATACATCATTGTTTCCCAAAACTCCTCATGAGTCAAATCAAACATACCCTTCATTAAACATGTTCAATAAACCTCTGTCAGATGAAACATCGTCAACAATAACAACAACAACAACAACAATAACAGTATCATCACAATGGTCTAAGTTGAACGAGACGAGGGTCTCAAAAAAGGTGTTAGCAGAAGAAGAAGAGGAAGAACAACAAGATCAAGAGCCGGAAGAGGCTACCGATGAGTTCTTGGAACCCAGGAGGCTACTAATAATAGTCACACCAACGAGCGCGAAAGATCAACATAGAGGGGTGTTACTAAAGAGGCTATCAAACACATTGAGACTGATTCCACAACCTGTTTTGTGGATAGTTGTGGAACAACAAGTTGAGAATTCAGAAGTATCTGAAATACTTAGAAAAACAGGCATTATGTATAGACACTTGGTTTTCAAGGAGAATTTCACTAACATTCATGAAGAAGTGGATCATCAAAGAAATGTGGCACTTAATCACATTGAACATCATAGGTTAAGTGGGATTGTTCATTTTGCTAGCCTCTATAATGTCTATGATCTCACCTTCTTTGATGAGCTTAGAGCTATTGAGTAAGTACTCTTAATTTCTACTCTTTTCAATCATATATATTCCAAGAATTTTTCTATATAGACGCGGAGACGGAGCCTTGGAGTAACTGGTAAAGTCGTTGCCATGTGACCATGAGGTCACAGGTTGGAAACAGCCTTTAGCAGAAATACAAGGTAAGACTGCATACATTACACCCTCGTGGTGGGGCCCTTCCCTGAACCCTGCGCATAGTGGGAGCTTTAGTGCACCAGGCTGCCCTTTTAGACGCGGAAACGGAACTAGAATTATGAGTTTAAGGATTATAGATTCTAGAAAACGCAGCTTACTGGATTCTTAACGAATTATTTATACATATTAGGTTGGTTTTTGAGTCAAAACTACTAGGTTCTGCCGAATTTATAGGCAAAGTTAAAACTCACCTTTTTATAGATGTCAAGAATTATTCATTTAAATTAGATTTCTCAAAAGCCATCAAGGTTGTTTTCTCGATGGAGTTTAACTTCTATATACTGATAATATTTAACCTGTCATAGTAGGTAATATTCATAATTTTTTAGGATACTTATGCTGCTTTTAAAACATCGATTACTCGTGGTTATTTAGGTTTCCAATTATTTTAAACTAGGATTTCTTGAAAAACATCAAGGTTATTTTCTAGATATATAGTTTAAATCATATACACTAGTCGTGTTGTTTAACCTGTTATAACATGTAACTTACTTTATCTTTTGACGATTAATCGTAGTTATTTAAAGGTCTAATAGTATAAAAATTACTATTTTAAATTGTTAGTGTATAAAAATTAAACTCACTTAAAATTTGGATACTCTCAAGACATTGAGCAAGTATTTGTTAGGAAACAAAAAAAAAAAGTTGTCAGTTGGGAAACTTCTGTCTCACATATTTAAATTGTATAGAAAAAATTAAATAGTAATTTTTGACCAAATCCTACTTGTTTGTATGGTTGTTATAGTGTCTTACTAATTAAAGAATTAGCATCAAAATAATTAATTATCCAATGTAGTTAACATCAAGCCTAACTAATAGTCTAACAGAATAAGTTTATCAAATCCTATTATTTTTTTTCATATTAGTTTGTTTTGTTTGTACTTAACACTTGGTGTTAACAGATAGATTTTTAAGTCAATTAAGCATCTTATATTATGTCTATCTTTATAGAAGAAGGGTCCAAGAAAATCTTTGACAACTTGGGGTTCTCTAAGTTTTATTAGAAAATTTGTTGAGAATTTTTTTTAAAAAAGCAAGTCAGTGTACTAAATTCTTATTATCTTGTAGTATTTTGAGATGGGTTGGTTTTCATGGCTTGAAACTCGTGACATCCCGATTTGAAGGAAGATTTAGAATTTGAATTTACTATGCTAGCATATATTATTTGATTTATTTAGTTCAAAATCTATTATTTTCATTTATTTAGTGATATTTTTTTAATACACATACATAATTTGAGTCTAAATTACTAATCTCATCAGACGAACCCATAATATATACAACCTTATCTTGTATATATCTTTACAAGAGGTTATTTTTTGTAACCTTTTGATACATATTCAAAAAATTCACGATTTAAATTTTGTGAATTCAAATACATAGACCATTTGATCAATTTATTGAATTCAAACGGTTGTTGTAATTTAGTAATTTTTTTAACGCTGAGCCAAAACTATTGAATTCGGACGAATCTATAATATCTTACTTTACCTTGTATTTTTGTAACAGACTGTTTTTACTGCTTGAAACTTTGACCTTTTAATCAGAAAATAGATTAAGGATTTAAATTTTATGAGTTGGATTCATATTATTTGATTTAACAACTTGTTCAAAACCAATTATTTATACTTATTTACTGAGTTTTCTCATGATATAATGAACTGATTTTTTTATTATAGGGGATTTGGGACATGGCCAATGGCATTATTATCAGCAAATAAGAAGGAAGTGATGATAGAGGGACCAGTTTGTGATTCATCAGAAGTTATGGGGTGGCATTTGAAGAAATCATCAAACAATTCAATTACAGATAATAATAATGAAAGGCCTCCAATAATTAGGGTTTCAAATTTTGCATTTAATAGTTCTATTCTTTGGGATCCTGAAAGATGGGGTAGAACTTCTTCTATTCAAGACACTTCTCAGGTAAAAACTTACTTTCTTCGTTAATTTTTATTTGTCCGCTTTTCTATTGACATGGAGATTAAGAAGACGTAAACGATAGAGGTGATGGAAAACGCATTACATAATAAATCGTAATGCTAAAGGTAAAACCGGCAGAAATATGTAAATTATCCATTGACTTTGAATGGTTTGACAATTGAACTAAAATGCTCTCATAAAGTAGCTCTGGCAAGTAGTCGTTGTAGTATAGTGGTGAGTATACCGGCCTATAACGCGGGTGAAGAAGTGTTCTATTTTGTAAGATGTCTTCATTCAAGTAGGAATTTTGGAGGTCCGATACACCACTCAATAATTGTCCTATAATTATTTATCCATTACCGAACCAATCGATATCTTATTGATTGGCTAGTGGATTTGTATATTTTAAAATCGATAATCGATAAGTCAAATCGTTAAGTGTAATGGTCCATCCGATCCGTCCGATAAACAACCCTAGTTAACACGTTAGTAAATAGTTGTATACTATGTTTTCTTGAACAGGTTTAGAGACCATTTGGTTAATTACGTGAATTGGGGTTAGCTTTTCCCTCCTCCAACACCAAGTTATCTCGGAATTATTATAATTAAGACAAATTATTATAATTAAGACAAATAATTTCAGCGTCTATACATATGTAATACATAACCATAGGGTTTTGATATAAATTTTAATTCTAATTTAGCTAAAACATACTACTCAATTAGAATAAAAAACAAATATAATCTCAAATTTATATTAGGATAACCCTTTAATCCCTCCAACCAAACAGCTCTTATGTTAATTATATCATATCATAGTTTTATGGTTGACATATCATTTAATATCACCTTGAGAAAGATGTAAAAATAATTAATACTTTCTTAAAATGACAGACTAGACTTGTTTGTACTTTCTCCGTCCATATGATAATTTTATCATATTATTTTTTAAATATAATAAATTTAATATTTAAAAAATACAAATCATATTTAATGTTAAGTATAAAATGAATATAAATAGATAAATTATTCATTCTTTATATAAATTGCATAAATATTGTATTCCAAAATTAAAAAAATGGACAAGTAAAAATGGATAGAGGGAGAAATTAGTTAGCTTTGGGCTCTTGCATTTAAATAATGTTGATAGTTTTATATCTTTTCTTGAATATTTTATGTTATTTATATCATATTATACTCTATAGTTAACATGTCACTCAAATGTCCATTTAAAAAAAAAAAAAGAAAAGTGAAGCTATACTTTTTAATATTGGCAAATTGACTTCTCCCCAATAGATATTTTATGCATCTTTAGTTAGCTTGTCGATTTTGCAATTAAACCATTTAAATAGTTGTATACTATCTTTTCTTCAAAATTTATGTTCCTATGTCATATTATAGTGTCTGGTTAACATGTCACCCAAATGTTACCTTGACAAAATGTTTAAAAAAAAAAAAAAAACAGAGCTCAAGAAATTAAGATGGATGTCACTAAAATTTTCTTATATAAGAAATCGTATAGCAATGGTAAAGTTGTCCTCATGTGATCAATCACAGCTTTGAGCTGTAATTATTAATGCTTGTATTAGGGTAGACCGTCTACATTATATCTTTTGAAATACAGTCTTTCATCGAATTCTGCTAACATGAGATGTTTCATGTATTGAATTGTCTTTTCTAGAAAAAAAAAAAAATTGTCAATTTAAAATAACACTAACAATTTAGTAGACAGTCAAGTGTTTCCTAAGCAACAATTAATTATACACCTAATCACAATTATAATAATTGACAACTAAACTCTACCAAAATCTTTCCATAAAAATATGAGAAATGAACATAAAAGAAAAAAAAAATTAAACTTAATGACCTTGTCACTTTCACTTAACTACAAATGTTTACAAACAATTTCGTTTTCAAAAACAAAAAACAAATTCGAAAATACCGCTAGACTTTTAGAAGTGAATTAAGAATTTTGAGTTTATAGATTCTAGATTTTAAAGACAACATAGTGACTAAATTCAAAATTAAATTATTTATGCATATTAATGAACTTCTTAATGTTAATGTATATAAAATTTGAACCTAAGCTACTGAATTCCGCCAAACACTCTGTGTTACAAATTTGAATTTTATTAATCTTATGGTTACTATTCACAATTAGTTTTTTCTTACCACATTAAACTAGTGAAGAAAAAGAAAATCAACTTTCAAAATTCATTATCAAAAAAGAAACAATTTATTAAACATTTTTTTTTGGCTCTTTTTTTTTTTTTTTTTTTTTTGTGCAGGATTCTTTGAAATTTGTGAGAAAAGAGGTTCTTGAAGATGAAACTAAATTGATGGGAATTCCTCCAGATGATTGCTCCAAAATTTTGCTATGGAATCTTCCACTTTCAACATGAATATTAGTCAACAATTCACTTGATAAAAAAAATAAAGGAGAAAAAAATGATATGTTTTGCTAGGTAGAGGAATAGAGCAAAATAATCTTGTATTATTTATTTTTCTATCCTTTTTTTCAAAAAAAAAAAAAAAAAAGAAGAAGAAGAAGAAGAAGAAATTGTTTTTTTTTTCTTGTCCATTACAATTTTGTTTTAGATGTGTAGAAATACATTTCAATTGAAACATCTCAGATAATTGTTTCTTTCTAAATGAGTTGTGATAAATTGAATATTTGTTATCTTGATAATTCTATTAACACAGACTTAGTAAAAGTTGTTTTTAACAACTTGATTCCAATTTCCATGTATTTAATTTTGGCTTAATAATACATAGTAAGCCTCTTAATCTTTCAGGATATTCTATTTAGATGTTTAAATAAAAAATTTCAATTGAACACCTCAACTTTTAATAAAATATTTTAATTAGACATTTTTTATTCATTTTGAATTTTCTTACGTGTGTCGTTTGTCTATTATAGATAATTAAGTTAACCACATAAAATATGTCATTTTCTTATAATTATACTCATTCACCTTAATAAGTTGTAAACCCCAATCATCTTTTACTTGGTGTTGATAAGTACAATTAAAGAAGATGTTTTAATTTATGTGATCAATACGCGCAATTTTTATTTTTTGTTTCCAAAATTTTAAATTAAAAATATCGAATTAAAACATGAAACTAACACTCAAATTTTCACTTGCTGCCAAGTGACAAGCCATTTCTCCATTCTCTAAGGGGTGTATTGAAATGTTAATGCATGCATTAGTTTAATGTATATTAGTAGTACCTTATTTGGTATACCTTTTTACCCTATGTATAATCAATGCAAGCATTAGTTATACACTCTATTGTGTATTAAGGTGTGTCTTACTAATACCTCAAAATTCATGACATTAGTAATGCAATAGATCTAATGCATACATTAACATGCTTAAAAATCCTATTACCCCCCAAAAACTTTTCCGCATCCTTTCAAACATATATATTGAGGGTATTATGTAAAAAAAATAAAAAATTTAGAAATTATGTAATTCATGTTTTTTTTTAATAAATCGAATCAAACACTGTATAAGAAAAATACAAGCATAACTAATGGAAACATAACTAATACAAGTATTACTAATATATCATATTTTATATTATTCTTACACACTCTATCAAACGACTCGTAAGGAGTCAAGATAGTATATACAAAATTCAAACAAGTAATGATTTTGTTATTTATAGCAATAATAACTCCAAAATTAGGCTTTGTTCCAAACAAAAAGAACAAAAATAAGAGGGAAAAAAGGTAGGTGGGGGACTAAATGCAAATGCAATTTTAAATTTGTGGGGGTCGATCCTAATAATATGAAATCAATGTAAACTCTCTGCTATTTTTATTTGGTCATTTTTTATTTTATAAAAGCTACTAATTCAATTAAGTTTTAAAATTAAATTAAATTAAATTAAATCAAATCAATATAATATAAAATTTAAAATTTAATTATACAAAAAATCTTTTCTCATGGTAATATAATTAAGGGATACATTTTATTCGAAGTTTATGTAATTTGACTTTAACAAATGAAACGTGACAAATAAAAATAAGTAAAATAAATAGTATATAACGGTCACGTAGAACTTACAATATATTTTATTGTTACTGCTAATATTCAAATGTCAACTAATTCAGTTAATAAATGCCTTGACAATATCCATGAATTAAAAATTTGCATAATAACCAAAGGTTTATTATTATAAGTTGGTTCGTGGCTAGTTAAAAAACTTTTGATGTTTGTTATTGGCTTAAGATTAGACATATTCCAATTTCCAAATAGGGTGTGTTCGGTATGATAGAAAATGTTTTCCTTTGTTTTTTGTTTGGTTGCAATAAAATGTTTGGAAAATATTTTTTATAATAATTTATTTTTTTGAATTTGAGGGAAAATGGCTTTCCTTATGGGCCAAGGAAGTCATTTTTCAGAAAATGATAAATGTGACTTATGGCCCCACCCTCATCCCTCCCACCCCAACAATACTAATATTCACATTCCTAAAAAAATTTATATTACTTGAAAATATTTTTCACTGTGTTTTGCTTCAATTTTTCACTGTTTGAAATAAAAAAATAATAAAACCCGAATTTTTTTCATTTCCAATATTCGTTGAATGTATTATTATTTTCATATGCATAGAGGAAGACTTACCTATGTTACTTTTGCTAATAGCATATTTTATTTTGTTATCGATGTAACTTGTTTCACGAGGTTGAATAAGCTTGTTGTTTTGTTATATTTCTATTGATTGTAGTATCTTGAGATTGTCCTGACAAAATATTGAAAAATGTCCCCTATATTTGTTAATTAATAATTGCTTTAATTTAGTGATTATAATATTTTAGTATTTGATATTGATATTATTAGTTATGCTTAAATTAATTCTTACAAATTGTTGAGTTGCTATAGACACTGATATACTAGTTAACAATTAATAGTATTTTCTAAAAAAAATAAAATTTCACGCACCAATCAAGAACTAGAAAATATTTTTCTAAAAAATAGTCTCTACTCACCAATCAAACGCCAAAAAATATTTTTGACTCACCTACCAAACATGAAAAAATAAGCAGAAAATCAACTTATTTTTCAAGGAAACATTTTCGATGAAAAATATTTTCCAATCATACCAAACACACCCATAGTTTGGGTAAAATGACATCTTCACTTTGAGTGGAATATCATTCACTCTAAACAAGTCATTGTCTACTAACGACCCTCCCCAAGTCTTCAATTAAAAGAAAGACAAGTGGGTCTTATAATATTATTAAGTTAAAAAAAATAAAGTTGTTTAAATAATTAAGATAATTATTCGATAACTGCATTAGTTGTCTCAATAACTATCAAAGTTGTCGAACAACTTCGCACATTTGTCGAACAACTATCAAAGTTGTTCGACAACTTTGAAAAGTTATTCAACAAATATGTAAAGTTGTTGGAGCGAAAACATTTTTTTAAAAAAATTGAATTTTTTTTATCCCTTTTACCTAATTTTTAAAACTTGAAAGACCCTCACTTAATTGGAAAACTTGTTTGTCCCTTTTAATTCAAGTGAGATCACACGCACTAGCCAAAATCAATAACAATGATAGTATATTCAGTGTAATTCATAAAGTAATTTGAAGAAAATAAAATATATACAAATCATACCACATTAACAGAGAATGTGTTTCCGATAAACACACGACTCAAACAAAAAAAAGCCAAAGCACACAAGCTAGAACCAAATGTTCATTTTCTCTCAACATGCTCTTTTTTGTATTGATCTTGTATTTGATTTATTTATGACCAATTAAACTACGTGGAAATTCTTGCGAGAAAAATTACGGACAGAGACTGAAGAGGTTTCGTGAAAATGGAGAGAGAGTACGAGAATATTTTCTCTACATACTCATGGGTCAAACAAGAAACAGGCCAAAGCACACTAGCCAAAACCAACTGTTTTTTCCCTCTCAATGCTATTTTGTCATATTGATGTTGAATTCTTCTTCACCCAAGATCTCTTTTCTCTCCCACTCTCTCTCTCTCTCCTTACTACAACTCCCCCCCTCCCCCACACCTCAAAAGGGGGTGTCACTATAAATGAACCAAAGGGGTCCACCTCTTTTCTCATCTTTTTGTTTTCTATATTCACATAGATTATTCTAATTAAAAATAAAAAATAAAAAAATTAAAGTCTTTTCAAGAACACAATAAAGAAATACAGGCTCCATTAGATCTATCAAGGTCCAATCTTTACTGGGTATTTTTCATTTTTAATCAATATTAAGTTAAATGTAAGTTCTTTTTATTGTATATGCTCCCTTTTGTTAAAGTTGATTTCTTTGAATTTTAACATATTCAATTTGCTTAGTAGTTGTTTTATTATGATTAATTACTGGCAGAAAGTAGATTCAGCTAATCTAGACACTTAAAAAACTTGAATCTTTTCTAGCAATGGAAGTTTAATTCTTTTTTTTTTTTTTTTGGTTCAATATTAAGTAAAATGTATGTTTGTCTTTTATTGTAAGCTAGCTCTGTATTTTCTTGTTTCGTGTTTGATTTTTCAGTTTTCTTGAAATTTTGGGTGTTTTAGTACTATATGTTTAGTGCATCCTTTTCTGGTATAATTGATAACTGGGAAATGTTTGATCTTTAGTACATTGTGTAGATGCTTTTTCTCTTGTACATATTTGGTGGCAGTGGCAGAGTCGGGATTTTCATTAAGGGGTTCGTGGTTTTGTATATATAGTGTGACTTTCCTGTACTGGTTAGTGGACTTGTTGCATTGTCTTCTGTTAAAGTTGATTTCTTTGTTTGTCAATTGAAAAAAAGAGTAAATCTTTGAAGGTTAATTTATTCAGCTGGTTTAGTAGTTGTGTTATTTAGCAATGAAAGTTTGATTCATAGAACTTAACTATATTAAGTACATCAACTTAATAACAGAAAGTTTAAATCATTTATGTATGTAATGTATTGTGTTAATAGGAAAATTGAGGAATGAAAAGGAGATGGGGAGGAAAGGAAGCTGCTTTTGTTCGGTAAAGAAGGCTCCGAGTCCAGATCCTAAGGAAAAGGCTGACAAGGTATATTGAAATAGTATTTCTGTCTATGATGCTCGGACTTTTCAAAAATGTAGCCAGGTGTGTGCCGGATCATCCAAACATTGTTCATTTTGGTAGATTCGACTTGGGTGCGGCAGCAGTAGTTTTCAAGAGTCCGAGCAACATAGCTTCTGCCCATTCCTTTTGAATTTGTAGTTTATATTGTGGCTGATATTTATTTTGCTTGAATAACAGAAAGCAAGTAAATCAAAGAAGAAATGGTTTGGGAAAGAAAATCATACACTCCCTGAAGAATCGACAGTGGTAACTGCAACAGTGTCTCCTCCTCATCCTCCTGCTATTCCCACTGTGGAAGAGGTCACGTTGGAGGAAGTGAAAGAGGAGCAGACGAAACATGCTTACTCAGTTGCAGTTGCCACAGCTGCAGCAGCTGAAGCTGCTGTGGCAGCTGCCCACGCTGCTGCAGAGGTTGTTCGGTTAACTACAGTGAACCAATTTTCTGGTAAATCACGAGAGGAAGTAGCCGCAATCAAAGTTCAGACTGCATTTCGAGGTTATCTGGTATGCTTTTACTTGCATTTTGTTTTGACTGGTTTCCCTGATATGGTAGCATTTGTTTCAATTGTTTATGACTTCTGAAAACTTCATTATATGCAGTTTCATCTCATTTAATTGTTGTGACTTCGGAGAATGTAGAATAATTGGTTGATGCTGAACTAACCTTGCATTTTGTATTTTTTTTTGGTTTATCATTTGTAGGCGAGGAGGGCGTTGAGGGCTTTAAGAGGACTTGTCAGACTCAAATCGCTTGTTGATGGACCTACTGCCAAGAGGCAAACTGCAAATGCTCTAAAATGCATGCAAACACTTTGTCAGGTGCAATCTCAGATTAGTTGTAGAAGGATCACGATGTTGGAGGAGAACCAAGCTCTCCAGAGGCAGCTTATGCAGAAGCATGCGAAAGAACTTGAGAGTTTGAGGGTTAGTTTCTCTTCTTTATTCTCCTTTCTCTTAAAAAGAGGATTTGGTGGTCTCAAACTTCTACGATAATTGTTCAAAGTACTTGTTGATTCCTGTCTTTCGCTCTCTCTTATTAGAAGAAAGAAGGGGCCTGATAGTTTTCTTTGTTGTCAGCCAAGTTTATACTTCCAATTCCTTTCTTCGGCCGAGAGGTTCTCTCTCTCTCATTTTTGTGTGTGTGAGAAATAGGTGCATCTCTATACTTGTGGCAGTGTGAACTTTCTTAATGTATTCGAACTTCTCATCTAATATCGCTCTTTATTTTCTCATTTTTTTGGTAGAGAGGAGAGGAATGGGATGATAGTCTACAATCAAAGGAGCGAATTGAAGCTAGCTTGCTCGGCAAATATGAAGCTGCAATTAGACGAGAAAGAGCACTTGCATATTCATATTCTCATCAGGTATTTGACTGATGTTTGTTTTATAGACTAACATATTGATAGCTAATAGTGAAACGATTTGATAATGGTCGCTGATAGCTAGGCTCCTCTCCGGCTGTCCCTTATTATATGACACATTAATGCAAGACGTGAGAGAATGAACGATGAATGTGTTAGAAATTATAATTTTTCTCAAGCTACTAAGGACTTTTTGAATCATTGATTGTATCAATCTTTAACTGAACAGCAAACCTGGAAGAAATCGTCAAGATCTACCAATTTGTTGTTCATGGATCCAACCAATCCTCAATGGGGTTGGAGCTGGCTAGAGCAGTGGACGGGTGCTGAGAAAGAACTTAAAACCGACCAGATGTCTGCTAGAAGCGTGAGCATTGCTGGAGGAGAAATCGCCAAGTCATTTGCCCGTCATCAACTGAATTCTGAACTTCCTTTGTCCCCTACTACCCCTTCCAAGCCAGCCGCCACTTCTGTAGCAGCCAGAAAACTGAAACCAGCAAGCCCGAGAGTTAGTACAACGAACCAAGATGATGATATCCGAAGCATGCAATCAGAACGGAACAGGAGGCATAGCATTGCAGGTTCATCTATAAGAGATGACGAGAGCTTGGCAAGCTCGCCTTCAGTCCCAAGTTACATGGCGTTCACCCAGTCCGCAAAGGCCAAAACACGGTTGCAAACTCCATTGAGAATGGAGAACGGCACACCAGAAAAGGGATCACCGGGGCCTGTGAAGAAGCGGCTCTCTTATCCACCATCACCTGCCAGGCCAAGGCGGCATTCAGGTCCACCAAAGTTTGACAACACCTCCTTGAGCACCTCCATAAATACCTCTATCGCCGGGGATAATGTGAATGGAGTCGTCAACTAATTATATTCTTGTCACGAACAATAATATGCACAAATGCCATTCTTTGTGCAATATCAACTACTTTGATTTATTGCACTTGAGCTCAGGGTCCTTCAGAAACAGTCTCGTAGAGGTAAAACCTGCATACACTCTACCCTTCCCAAACCCCACTTGTGGGATTTCACTGGATGGCTCTGTCTTTGCGTGTTACTTTCTCCCGCGGTTGTTGATGAACAAATAAGTTCCAATAGTTGTGAATCATTTTAGATAACCTTCATTGTCATTACATATTTGATTGTATTGTTATTATGTACACCCATAGTGAATGAAAATATATTGCTGTTTCGTTCTTCTTTCACCTTCCCAAGTATTGGATACAGAAATTTTCTGTAGTGAATACTGTAAAGTACATGATGTGATCGGAATACAACGACTATGTCTCAGTTCCAAACAAGTTACGGTCAGATATATAAATATTTGTAAAAATACACATAGTTCTCTCTGTCCTTGTGTGTTTTCTACCATGTCAAACCAACATGATCATTTCACTCCATATTATGAAAAGATTATGCTCATATAATTGCAAATTTACACTGTTTGGATTACCGTTACGTATTATTTCATAATATATCGTTTTGTATTGTTTTAATTTCACCATGACGGTATAATACGATACATACATTATGAAACATTTAATTTCACCACGACGGTATAATACGATACATACATTATGAAACGGCGTATAACAACAATCCCAACAAAGTGTTAAAAATCTTTTTTTTCATCGAGAGGACATTTTGGTCTGCGTAGCGCAACCTTAGGCATTATAAAAGGGAAAATGAACATTTTCAATATGTAAAGTATCTTTGTTTTAATTTTAATTCTTGTGATATTCAAGTAGAACAAAATTCAGTTCAAATATCTATATTATGAAAAAAAAAAAAAAAAAAAAAAAAGAGAGTTTAACCCCATCAAATATGTATGGCGGTTTTAAAAAAATTGAAATGATTGAAATATTTTTATGTAATTTGTAGAGGGTGATGGTAGCAGGTAATACAATCTTATTCCTATCATATGAATACAAAGAGGTTATTTTTGATAAATTATCAAATAAATTTATTCTTTTTTGAGTTACCTTAGAGGCTGTTTGGCCATGAAAGGTTTTACCTTTTCTGGAGTTGAACTCCGAAAAAAATGTTTGATCATAAAATTAAAAAAAAATAAAAATCTAATTTTGCTTTATTAATTTTTTTCGAGAAATTCCAAAATCAACAACAACAAAATCTTTTCACTTTCTCGATCCAAATTACTCACAAAAAATAAAAAACAAGTATAATCTATTTCATGACAAACACAACCCCAATTTTTAATATTTGTTTTCATCTTGAAAAAAAAAAACGAAGTATTTTTTTTTTTCAATTTTCAGAATGAGACTTGATCAAACGCCTAAAAAAAATAATAATTATACTCGTACATAACTTAAATTCAAATATAAATTTACATTTTGATTTATCTTTTACCTAAGAAACCCTAACAAGAAAACGTGGCACCTGTAAAAAAATGAAATCTTATAAATACTATAAAAACCTCATGTATGGATTTTCATTTGGTCTAAATCTCTTCTTCCTCATATTCAAAGCCCTTAGTAATGGTGAATACTCTTTTCTTCTATTAATTATTAATAGTTGATTCTTTATATATATATATATATATATATATACTGGGAATTTTCTGAATGTTTAATTTTCTGTATTTGTTATATGCATTTAGTTGAGGTGTGCAAAAGCTGGTCCGAATATCGAGGTTATAAAAAAAATCATAACTTGTTTCTTCTTCAAACTCTTATTAATTGTGGAAAAAGCTTAGCAATTGTCTGTGTTTTTTTTTTTGTTTTCCTTATAGTAGTTGATTCTTGATTTTTGGTGGCATACTTATAATATGATATATATACTAGGAATTTATGAATCTTTAATTTTTTGTGTTTGTTATATTTTTTTGTACTTTGGGGTTTGTTCGTTGCTGGTTCTTGATCATAAAGGTTTTACCTTCACATGGTGGGGTAAGGCTCCCCATACCCCAATTTTGGTGCTACACTGGTATGTTGTTGTTGTGTTAGTTATAGAATCAAACTTTTGATTCTTGGATACTTAGATTTTGATATGCTGTTGCAGAACAATTAACAAGAGATAATGGGACAGTGTTTCAGTGGAATAATAGCCAGGTAAATTGTAGAAATGGAACTAAGCTAGACTGAGTACTAAGCTAAGAACTAATTACGTCTAAGAAATTTTTCATATATGATAGTAAAAATGGAAAATGACATTACAATTTATAGTATTTCAACCCTAGCTGACTCATCCTAATCCTTAAGGGATAAGGCTGAAATTGTACTGCCTCTGCAGGAATGTTCCTTGGACTAGAAAGGGACCCTTGAACAATTGTGGATTCCTAATGTGTATTTAAATTAACTTAGGGACCCAAAATAAAAAAAGAACTTAACCATAAATAGAAACTACAGTTACTTAACAGATTTAACGGCTAGGTACAACAATGCAAGCTAAGGGTACTACTTTCTTCAGCCACGGTTTTCCTGTTCTTTAGCTGGTGACAGCTTCATCTGCTTCATTTCTCCTTCCTTCGAAACTTCCTTGTCCTCAAGGAAGAATGATGGATATCTGATCTTCATCACTTGATAATCTTCCCATGTGGCATGCTCCTTGGTCATGTTCTTCCAGTGAATCAAAAGTTGAGGGATGACCTTGTTTCCCCTCTTTATCATCCTTCTTTCTAGTATATTTTCCGGTTCCTCACAGTAACTTACTGGCTGGATCAACAATTGGGGGGTGAGTGAAGTGGCTAGGGACCTTATGACAAGGTTTTAGCTGAGAAACATGAAAGGTGGGGTGGATTGACATTTGAGGGGGTAGAGACAATTTGTAGACCACTGACCCCACCCTTTGAATGATCTGGTAAGGTCCATAAAACTTGGCTGATAGTTTGGTGAAAGCCTAATTAGAGAGGGTGGCTTGTCTGTATGGTTGTATTTTGAGGTACACCCAATCTCTTACTTCCAGTTGTCTATCACTTCTTCCTTTGTTAGCTAAGGACTGCATCCTTTGTTGTGCCCTTCCCAAATGATATTAGAGCATCTGAGATTTGAGTTCCCTGGTAATTAAGCTCCTATCCACCTCTTCATCTATAACTTCTCCTGCGATGTAAGGGAGATGAAGTGGTGGTGGTTGACCATATAGGGCCTCATAAGGGGTGGTCTGGATAGCTGAATGAAATGTGGTGTTGTACCACCACTCTGCCATAGGTAAGTAGAGGGACCAATCCGATTGATTATCAGAACAAAAGCATCTTAAATATGTCTCTAAGGTTCTGTTGAGCACCTCTGTTTGGCCATCAGATTGAGGGTGGTACGCAGTTGAAGTACTCAAGGTTACTCCATGTGCTTAGAACAACTCTTGTCAAAACCTGCTAAGGAAAATGGGGTCCCTATCACTGACTATATTCTTAGGCATGCCATGTAGTTTAAAAACTTGATCAAGGAAAACTTGAGCTACAGTCACAGCTGTGTAGGGAGTAGGGATGACTGAGGGCTATGAATTGGCCGCTTTTGGTCAATCTATCTACCACTACCATGATGGTAGTCTTACCCTTAGACTTTGGCAACCCATCAATGTCCATGCTAATGTTGGACCAAGCAGAAGTAGGGATTGCTAAGGGTTGTAGAAAGCTAGGTGATGCTGCAGCATCATATTTACTCCTTTGGCATATGGAACAACTCCTGACATAATTGTTAACATCCTCTCTTAGCTTTTTCCAATAGAACATGTGTGACAGCCTCTTGTAAGTATTTTCCATTCCAGAATGACCACCACTAGGAGCATCATGCCAGAACTGCATAATGTCATGCCTGAGTTGCTCATCCTCCCCTATCACTAACCTTCCATATCTCCTGAGTTGCTGGTTATAGTAGGTGAACCCCTTATGATCTTTATCCTGGTCTATCAGTTTTTGGATCAGTTCCTTGAGTTGTTCATCCTCATCCCAACTTGTTGGAAGAGATTGGTTCCCACAGGGATTACTGAGAATAGAAACAAGTAAGCAACTGGCACTCTTGAGAGGGAATCAACAACTTTATTCTCTTTTCCTTTCTTGTATTCAATCTGAAAATCAAACTGCATAAGCTTTGTTATCCATTTCATCTGTGTACCAGTATGAAACTTTTAATCAAGTAAAAACTTAAGAGCCTTTTGATCTGTCCTTACAACAAACTGTCTTCTCAACAAGTATTGTGGCCATTTGGTTACTGCCAAAACCAGAGCCAAGAGCTCTTTGTCATAAACAGATAGAACCTGATGTCTTGATGATAACCCCTTGCTTAGGTATGCTAGAGGATGCCCTTCCTGCATCAATACTGCACCAATACCAATGTCACATGCATCAGTTTCTACCACAAATTGGAGTGTACTACTAGGCAAGCTGAGTACAGGTGCATGAGTTAAAGCTTCCTTAAGTTGATTGAAAGCCTGTGTAGCCTTATCACTCCAAATGAACCCTTCTTTTTTTAGAAGTTCAGTAAGAGGCTTGCTTATCCAACCATACCTCCTAATGAACCTCCTGTAATAGCCAGCTAGACCCAAGAATCCTCTTAGTTCATTAACAGATTTAGGAGCAGGCCAGTTTTGCACAGCTTCAATCTTCTTAGGGTCAGTGGTTACACCTTCTGCAGAGATGAAATGTCCTAAGTATTGCACCCTGGTAGCACCAAAAGAACATTTGCCCTTCCTAACAAAAAGCTGATGTTTGATGAGCAGGTCAAACACAATTCTCAGGTGCTGCAAATGCTCTTCCATGTTTCTGCTGTAAACAAGAATGTCATCAAAGAAAACTAGGATGAATTTCCTGAGGTATACTTCGAAAACATAATTCATGAGACCTTAGAAGCTTGAGGGGGCATTAGTGAGGCCAAAAGGCATCACTAAGTACTCATAGTGACCAGAATGTGTCCTGAAAGCAGTCTTCTGCACGTCTTCTCGAGCCATCCTTATCTGATGGTAGCCCGACCTCAAGTCAAGCTTAGTGTACACCTTGGAACCCCCAACTCATCCAACAGTTCCTCAACAATTGGGATAGGGAACTTATCCCTAATAGTCATCTTATTTAGGGCTCTATAATCCACACACAGCCTCCAAGAGCCCATCCTTCTTACCTACTAGCACCACTGGTGAGGCATAAGGGCTACAACTAGGCTTTACTATGCCTTGATCCAACATCTCTTGTACCAACTTTTCAATTATGTCCTTCTGTCTTGATGAATACCTGTAGGGTCTAGTGTTTACAGGATTGCTGCCCCTTTGTAGTGGAATCCTGTGATCAAATGTGGCCCTGGATGGAGGGAGTTGTTGAGGGTGCCCAAACGACATGTGAAATTCCTCGATCAAGGTCACAATTTCAGGGTGGATATCCTTTGATTCTTCTTCGGTGAGGGAGTGAGGGATTCTGCTAGTAAAACCTTGATCATGAACAAATGACCACTATTGTGAGTCATCTTGTCCAACGCCTTTGCATCCACTATCTTGGTGCTTTCCTTGATTCCTTGTAACTGTACCTTCTGGCATAAAGGATAGTGTAAGTTTCTGGAAATTGAGCTGAAGATCACCTAATGGCAACAACCACTGCACTCCCAAAATCATATCACAAGACCTTAAGGGAAGAAGTAGGAAGCTATCAACAAAAGTAGTTCCTTTCATCATCCATGTGAACCCTCTACACATCTCATTGGTTTGCCTGTTTCCCCATCAGCAACATTGATAGACTGAGGTTTCACTGATATCACTTCCAACCCCAACTGTCTAGCTACTTCATCATCTATAAAATTGTGAGTACTTCCTGGGTTAACTAAGATATTGAGAGGTTTCTTCTCACTGTACCCTTTCACTCTTAGTGTGTGAAATTCAGGAAGTCCATTCAAGGCATGAATGGATATTTCACATTTCTCCTCCACTCCTTCTACCTCTATCTCAGTCACACCTTGTTCTTCAGGCTGTGCTTCTTCCTCCTGTACCTCCCCATCATCCATTTCCAACAAATAAAGTTGCTTAGAGGTGCTACAATTGTGGCCAGGGACAAATTTTTCCTCACAAAAGAAGCAAAGTCCCTTTTGTCTCTTCTCACTCATCTCAGCTGGAGTTAGCCTCTTAGTATTGCTTTTATTGAGATCCATAATGTTATCCCTTTTTGGTGGTTGATAATCTTTTCTATGGGTTCCACCCCTGTGACTAGTCCCAAGAGATGACCCCTTACTCTGACTAGTACCTCCACTATACATTGTAGACCTGGTCAATTTGAGTTGAGCATTAACTTGCAATTCTGTGTTCCTGGATAATTGATAGGCTTGGGGAAGGGAATGGGGTCTGTGATTCTTGACAACAAACCTAATCTCTAGTTTCAACCCAGTGATATAGGCACTAATAGCATACTCAGGTGGTAGAGTCAACCTAGTCATGATTCTGTCAAACTCCTTCTGATACTTTTCTACTGATCCAGTTTGCTTTACTAATTTCAACTCAGCCATGGGGTTTGAGTATTCAGCCTCAAATCTATCCATCAAGGCATAAACATATTCTTCCCATGAAGGAGGAGGTAGATGAGCCCTACTCCTCACATACGCCAAATGCCACTCAATGGCCATATCATCAAAATGGATAGATGCTACTTTAACTCTTAAATTATAATCTACCTCATCCAAGGAAAAGAATTGTTCTACCTTGCAAAGCCAAGTTCTCAGCTGAGTACCATTGAATCTAGGGAACTCCAGCTTGGTCATCCTAGACATTGTTGGACCTCCAGCGTGATACTGAGCCTGAATTGGTGGACCATTGTTTTTGTCAACTCCAGATGTTTCTCCTGATGTTTGTCCAACTTGGGCCGGCTGTGGAACTGGTCCCATGGTTGCTACATATTGAGGCATAGATCCCACCCCTGCATGAACTCTAGCTGGAGAACAAGAGGCATTGGAGGTCTTCCAGTATAAGGAGGTAATCAAGCCATGGGATTCCCTGAAGGGGTATAAACCTCACCACCTCCATCTTGCCTTTCAGTACTCTTACCCCGATCTAACCTTCTAGTTTCTTCTATAGATTCCTTCAACTCAACCAAAGCCTTTTCATGTTGAGCCTCCGATTGATTCTGTCTAACATTAAAGTTGGCAATCTCCACCGTCATCCTTTCAAACATTGACTTAATTTCATCCATATCTGTAGACATTGCTATCCCACAGAGCTCAAGAAAGTTCTCTGATACCAAATGTTGCAGAACAATTAACAAGAGGTAATGGGACAGTGTTCTAGTGGAATAATAGCCAGGTAAATTGTAGAAATGGAACTAACCTAGACTGAGAACTAAGCTAAGAACTAATTACAGCTAAGAAATTTTTCATATATGATAGTAAAAATGGAAATGACATTACAATTTATAGTATTTCAACCCCAGCTGACTCATCCTAATCCTTAAGGGATAAGGCTGAAATTGTACTACCTTTGCAGGAATGTTCCTTGGACTAGAAAGGGACCCTTGAACAATTGTGGATTCCTAATGTGTATTTAAATTAACTTAGGGACCCAAAATAAAAAAAGAACTTAACCATAAATAGAAACTACAGTTACTTAACAGATTTAACGGCTAGGTACAACAATGCAAGCTAAGGTTACTACTTTCTTCAGCCACGGTTTTCCTGTTCTTCAGCTGGTGACAGCTTCATCTGCATCATATGCTTTGCTTGAGCCGAGCCCGAGGTTCTATTGGAAAATGCCTCTCTCTACTTTCACAAGGTAGGGATAGGGCTATATACATTATACACACCACCCTTCATAGGCCCCACTTGTGGGACTACACTGGGTATGTTATTGTTGTAAGTTATGGGGCTCGAACCTTTGACTTAAGCCGCAAATCCCCCAACCTCTAACAAGTGTGTTATAAGCCGGGAGGGTGTACAAATTCAAATTTTTGATTTTTGGATACTTGATTTTGATATACTTTGCTTGAGCCGAGGGTCTATTGGAAAATACCTCTCTACTTTCACAAGGTAGGGATAGTGTTATATACACACCTGACACCACCCTTCCTAGGGACTACACTGGGTATGTTGTTGTTGTAAGTTAGTTATAGGGTTCAAACTTGTGACCTAAGCCACAAATCCCTCAACCTCTGATAAGTGTGTTATAAGCCCGGAAGGTATAAAAATTTAAACTTTTGATTCTTGGATACTTGATTTTGATATGCTTTGCTTGAGACGATGGTCTATCGAAAATTGTCTCTCTACTTTCACAAGGTAGGGATAGTGTTATATACACACCACCCTTCCTAGGCACCATTTGTGGGACTACATTGGGTGTGTTGTTGTTGTAAGTTAGTTATAGGGCTCGAACTTGTGACCTAAGCCGCAAGTCCCTCAACCTCTTACAAGTGTGTTATAAGCCCAGAATGTATAAAAATTCAATTTTTGATTCTTGGATACTTGATTTTGATATGCTTTGCTTGAGCTGAGTCTCTACTTTCACAAAGTAGGGATAGCGCTATATACATTATACGAATCACCTTTCGTAGGCCCCACTTGTGGGACTACACCGGGTATGTTGTTGTATTAGTTATGAGGCTCAAACTTGTGACTTAAGCTGCAAATCCTTCAACCTCTGACAAGTGTGTTATAAGCCCGGAGGGTATAAACATTCAAACTTTGATTCTTGGATACTTCGATTTTGATATGCTTTGCTTGAGCCAAAAGTCTATCGGAAAATGCCTCTCTACTTTCACAAGGTTGGGATAGGGTTATGTACATTATACGCACGACCTTTCCTAGGCCCACTTGCGGGACTACACTGACTATGTTGTTGTAAGTTAGTTATAGGGCTCGAACTTGTGAATTAAGCTGCAAATCCCTCAACCTCTGACAAGTGTGTTATAAGCCCGGAGGGTATAAAAATTCAAACTTTTGATTCTTGGATACTTAGATTTTGATATGCTTTGCTTGAGCCAAGGGTCTATCAAAAAATGCCTCTCTACTTTCACAAGGTAGGGATAGGGTTATGTACATTATACGCACCACCCTTCCTAGGCCCCATTTGTGGGACTACACTAGGTGTGTTGTTTTTGTAAGTTAGTTTTAGGGCTCAAACGTGTGACCTAAGTTGCAAATCCCTCAACCATTTCCAAGTGAGCTATAGGTCCTGGGGCATAAAGTTTCAAACTTTTGATTCTTTGATTTGAGATTTTGCTTAAATTGTTATGAAATTGAGTTGAGATATTGCTTTGTGTTGATGTTGCTATGCATCTTTATTTCATGTCCTGGTCTTGTTTTTTGCTATTTTCAATCCAAGATATCATTTTTTAAAAAAATCATTCCCTTTGTAAATTAAAGCTTCGAGCTTGTTGATTCGTTCAGTTTGAGATATTTAGTTTATCCGATGAACTTGGATCATTGTTTGCATGATGATGTTGCTTAAGCATCTTTATTCCGGTCTTTGTTCTCAAAGGTAACTCCTTTTTGCTATTTTCAATCTAAACTTACAGTTTTGCATCACAACGAATATGACAATTTAGTGCTTATAGTTCACCATATTATAAATCTTGTATCACTTGCCTATGAACCAGACGAGACGAACTACTGTTATTAGTCCGTTTGGGATCACATTTACCATTTCTTTTGAAAAAACTCCCTTCAAGTGGCAATGAGGCGATCGCTCTAAACCATTTGGAACAGACTAGCTTCTTCAAACAACCATCATTAAAAGAAGTGTTTGTGTCTTCTTTTAACATTCTTGAGCTTGGATGTGCGGACATATAACATTTAGTTATGGTGTGGAAAGCAATGAATTTATGCGATAAGAAGGTACCTCCCAAGCTTAAGGGAAAGTTCTATAGAGTGGCGGTACGTCCGGTCATGATGTATGGAGCGGAGTGCTGGCCAGTCAAGAACACCCACATCCATAAGTTGAAGGTAGCTGAAATGAGGATGTTGCGGTGGATGTGTGGACTTACTAGGGGTGATAGGGTAAGGAATGAGACTATTCGGGCAATGGTGGGAGTGGCCTCGATGGAGGACAAGATGCGAGAAGTGCAATTGAGATGGTTTGGGCACGTGATGAGGAGGGGCATGGATGCCCTAGTTCGGAGCAGGTGTGAGAGATTAGCTTTGGATGGTTTCAGGCGGGGCAGAGGTAGGCCGAAGAAGTACTGGAGGTAGGTGATTAGACATGACATGGAGTACTTACAACTTACTAAGGACGTGACCCTAGCTAGGAAGGTATGGAGAGCGCGAATTAGGGTAGAAGGTTAGTGCAGGTGGGTGACCTTGCTAGTAGTCGTAGAAATTTGCGCATAGGATGGAGTCTCTGGTTAGGAGGGTTGGGAGGGTGAGAGGGGGGGGGGGGGGGGGGTTTGCAGTTTGGTAGTTTATGTTACTGCTTTGTGGGTGCCTTATTTTTTGTTATTTCACCTTTTCTTGTGTTTTATTACAACTGTATTTACTATCCTTTTGTCTTGAGCCAAGGGTCTATCGGAAACCACCTCTCCACTTCTTCGGAAGTAGTGGTATGGACTGCGTACATTTTACCCTCCCCAGACTCCACTAGGTGGGAATACACTGGGTATGTTGTTGTTGTGGAAAGCAATGAATTTATCAATGCTATGTTTTCCAGTTTCATATTGACCCATTTTCTATAGCTATAGTTATGTGGTAAATAATCGGAAAAAGGGTTTTTAGATGGCTCATACAATGAGCACCAAACCTCGTCTCAGATAAAAGCCTGATAGTCTGGTATTTAAGTGGAAAAGGGTATGAGTTGTCCCATTATCCATCAAGTTCCAAACTGTGCACCATTGGCACTTAGGATTTCTTGGTTATCAGAAAAAGAATAGGCCATTTGAGTTACTTTAGACTGCTAAGCTATTTCTCAGTGCCATTTAAAATGCAGCAGTAATTATGTCATCGTGCTGTTTAATGCTCACGATGTGGTTTCATTAGGATGGTTACTTTGTCTTGATTATACTCTTAATTCTAAATTGTGCTTCAGGTCGCACCATTGGTAGCAGGACTAGCTATAGCTGGTGTTGCATATGCTTCAAGATATGGAGTCAAGGCATGGCAAGCATTCAAGGCCAGACCTCCTACTGCAAGAATGCGCAAGTTTTATGAAGGAGGTTTTCAGCCTAAAATGAACAGGAGGGAAGCTGCTCTGATTCTTGGAGTCAGGTCTGTTCTCTCATTCATGTTATCGCCTTGCTGCAATTCCTATATGAGATATTTCTTAATTACTACACAAGTTAAATCTACCTCCTTTAGTCGAGGGTCTATTGGAAATAGCCTCCCTACCCTCAGAAGGTAGCGGTAAGATCTGCATACGCTACCTCCCTAGGCCCCACCTGTGGGATTATACTGGGTACGTTTTTCTTCTTCTTGTTGTTACACAGGTTAAATCTGTATGAATACAATTTATATTATTTAAAATTTAAATAACCAAAAATTTGAAATTTCTACATTCTGCATCGTGTACGTGTCAGTCTGCTCATGATACTTCAATATGAACTCCACTCCCTCTGAAGGTACAGTCAGTACTATTCACCTCAATTGTATACATAATTGATGAACTTTGCCAAATTAGAACAATTGAAATTCGTTACTCCATTATCCATTCAAGTTTTCCAGTAAAGAAAGTCCGAGAGGTTTCCCACCTACCCATTTTTTGCATTGTTCTATTCCTTGCCTGATTCAGGTATTACTATTCATGCTTAATCATAGTATACATTCTAAGAGACATGTAGCATTCATGTGGATGTAGAATTGCTTTTTAGTTGTTGATGGTTATTGCAGTGATGTGTTAATCATCGGCCGTAAGGCCTTATAATCACAACCATAATAACTTAAGTAAGAAGTTACACTTTCTCGCCAGACCTGATTTCCCAAGCACAGGAAATTTTTGTTGATGCTGGTGTATCTTGTTAGCTAGTAACATGTAAGAGTTTGACGCGGCAGCCTCTAGTGACAATTTTTAGAACTCAATCAGGGACCTTTATAGATGATCCTCCAGATTTCTCTTTTATGATCTATATTGCGACCAGACACATTCAAGTCGAGCTCCTGTATACCATTTTGTTCACAAGTATTATTGCAAAAAATTTCGTCTGCAACAACACCGCTGGTGTTTTTAATCTTTCCCATGCCTCCGTGAAGACAACTCCCTATGTGTCATTTAATGTAGCATTCACACAGGCAGCTGTTTCTGCAGATCCTTTGGACCAAGTCAATTTTTGTGCCTTACTAGGAATGCAAAACTGATTTGTCATGATTTTTTATTTCTATAGTATGTTGCCGTAGCTTCTTCAATTTCGTTATTTTCTTTTCCTTAGTGCTTTGAACTGTTCTTTCATTGAGCCGAGGGTCTATTGGAAAAAACCTCTCTACCTCCAAGGTAGGGTAAAGTCTTCCTACAGTCGTACACTCTATCCTTCCCCAGACCCCACTTTGTGGGATTACACCGGGTATATTGTTATTGCTGTTGTACTAGGAATGTAAAACAGAAGGGGGTTAGATACTGATAAAATTAAGCTTTTCTTTAGGTATACTTCAAATATCTATTTTGTTTCCATAGCTCCAATATTTTGATATCCTAATTACTGCTGACTCAATAAAACATAGTAGCGGCATTCCTTTGTAGGCTACGTAAACGTATTTCCATTTGTTAGTATGACTCAAGTTTGTTAACCACATTTATAGAACTAGAAATGCTACATCCTTCAAACTATTAAATTAAGTGTGTAAGATATAGGGTCTGATCAGTGTCGATGTATGTGCATCTTCTGGTTCTGAGTTTCCTGTGTTTCGCTGAATTATTGCTCAATTGTTCTTCAATAGTTTAAAGTTAGTTTGTCATGATATAGCTTTGCTTTCTCTTAGCTGTACTTTCTTTTAACAAGGGACAAAGCGTATGCTTGTCTAGTATAGTAAAACATTTGACGCTTTGATCCTCTCTTGTTATTTGTTGTGATTAACCTGCCTTTCGCTGTTTATATGATTTGAGGAACGAGATTATAAATCTTGGGATTTGTCTCGTCACTTTTTAAGTTGATATAGAAATTAAACATCGCTTTCAGCAGTACGTAAAGGGATAAGTAACATTTTGCTTTCATTTCCGTCGGACCTCATTTCTTATCCCTTCACGTTGGTGTTTGTTTAGACGCTGTGTTTTTCAACAGCACCAGTAGCCCTCTCTTCTTTTCTTCTTTCTGGATTCATTATATTGACATCAATCTTTCGACAGGGAAAGCACTCAAGCAGATAAAGTGAGGGAAGCACATAGGAAGGTGATGGTAGCTAACCATCCTGACGCTGGAGGTAGTCACTATCTTGCTTCTAAAATAAACGAAGCCAAAGACACTTTGCTTGGACAGACGAAGAACAATGGATCCGCATTCTAGGCTACAAGGAATTTTTGCTGGTGCTTAGACATACCAAATCCCAGTCTTTAGGCAATTAGTAGAATTCTTCAACGAAATGATGTACATTTAGTCCAAGAAGTTAACATTTGTCACCGGGATGAATGTTTTGGAGAATTTTAGCATCGACTATGGAGTTAACTTGGTACTTAATGCATTGATGAAACGGGAGCAACAACTAGTACGTCATGATTTCAATGCAAGTTTGAGAAGTTGATATGAATTCTCCGTATTCATGACTTTTTGCTCCATATGTATATGTAACGGGGCTGAGTAATTGCAAAATGTTACTAATAGAACCAGAAATGTGTGTGCTTCCTAAATCTGAATCATGTCTTTGAAGACAAAATGGTTGCCAGCACCTAGTGATCTTTGAATTTAATCAAATTAATGTGCAGTGTGTACTATAGAGTTTTTTACTATTGAATGGAGCTCAAATTCAATTCCTATAGAATTTTTTACTATTGAATAGAGCTCAAATTCAATTCCAACATTCGTACCTCTTAACAACATACTCATTATAGTTCCACATGTGGAATCTGAGGACCCCTTATCCCTATCTATGGAGGAGAAAGGTTTCGATTAGACTGACGCAGATCTTATCCCTATCTTTGTAGGAGAGAGGTTTCCAGTAGACGCTCATCTCAAGAAAATTCTATTCAGAAAATAAGCATCACTGGAGATGTTACGATAAACTGTGTCAAATTGGTCATCAAACACAGATCCTTGTAACAAGGAATGTCCAAATTAAGGGGGCATTCTATAGATATATAAAGATATGCCTCTAGAGAAAAAAGATTCGTGTGATTGATCATGTTACTCAACCTCTGTTGTTAGGGACTTGATTCGTAGTGAAATCCAAAAAGCACTATCCACCCAAAACAAGAAACGAAAACTCTTTTAACGCCACCCATTAGGAACCGCTCGTACATCTGACTTTTGTGCTCCTGGAGAAAAGGAGCATTCCTGTAGTAGTATATACATCAATAGTTATGGTCACGGAGCTTTTTCTGCTCATTCTGCTGCCATAGCTAGATTTGCAGCTTCCTGGTATCCATAGTCTTCTGTTGGAGCTTCAATGCTCTCTTCAAGAGACCCCTGAGGACTTCCGAAAATAGTCAGGAACATTTTCCTGTGGCATTCCTCACAGAAGAAATAAGAAAAATGGCCTTCATCGGGAAGCTTGTGCACCACCACACTTGGCAGAATTCTAGCTACATAGTCGGTCATTTGGTGAGGAACAACCTGATCATCCATTCCCTGTTTCATAATTCATATGCTCATCAAATATATCCTACACAGTTGAGACAAAATAGCGACAATACTAAATCTTTTGCAAAGGCAAACGTTCTAAAGAAACTCAAAGCAGGAAGAGACGAGTAACTAAATGAAACCGAGGAAACAAGATTTAGATGTTTGCAAACCTGCCATATATGAACTGGTCCTAGAAATCCAGACAATTCGCACTTCACTTGACCATAACCAAACTTGAGCCATGATAGAATCCCTTTCCCAGAACACTTTTCTTGCACTTGAAGATCCACAAGGCTAAACCCCCAATTTGACACCTGAAGTGCAGCTTCCTCTATAAATGGCTTAGTGCTACCCTGACGAATTGACTCCTCAACATCCCTGTGCCAGAACTCTTCAAAGGCTGGTTCACTGCTCAATGCTTTATCCTGCGAAGAACATAAGATGATACATGTCAAAGATAATCAAACGTTACAGCAGACATTGCAAGCAGAGGAAAAAGAAGTATCGAGTCCTTTTTTGTGTCTATCATAAATACAACGTCAATCAACTATGTCTCGATACCCAACTAGTTTGGAATTGAGGTGCTCCAATTAGGGGCCGAATTTACAATTTTCTGCTTCATCTATCACTCACATACACAACAAAAAAAAAATAAGAGGAAGAGCTAAACAGTAGTAACTTGAGTGCTATAGTAACAATGGAAAGTGTGTTCACTTCTTTTTTCTTTTCTTTTTTAAATTTTAACTAATGCATGTCACTTACTACGGGCAATCCTAACTGAAAATATAAGATCCATAACCATTGATCAGATCCCTCTCAAGGATGGGGCAAAGAAAAAGAGGGAGCGAGATAGAAACATATAAAAGTATCTACCTTTTGTCCCAGCTTCAGATACAGATATTTATCAATTTGACCATGCTTTCCAGATAGAAATGTCCGACGATAGAAGTAATCAAGAAATTTTGGAGATCTTCGAGCTAAAAAGTATGACAGTTTCCTTTTCCTAGTCCACTTGTTCCAAGTTCCAGTCATCTCTTCTTTAGTCATGCTTGATTCATATGGGTTGACAAATGGGGCAAACAAAGCTACGCCTGTAACAAGATGATAAAATCATCAGAAATTTGATGAGTAAGTTTATCGGATCAATTAGAGGAGAAACAATGATGTTTTATCAGACCGTCCAGCAATCAAGGAAGCTATGACTATCACATTACAGTGAGAGCCACCAAGTTTCGTTCCTTCTATCTATCCTATTTTTAGAGATCATCGATTGACTGTGGTGAACTGTCTTAATTACATACTACCATGCCATTCTACTTAAATTTCAACACTCAATTCATGACAAAAGAGAAAAATGGCCTTCACATTTAGTAGGGAGGAGTTAAGATATGAATGGAAGAATGAACATACCGGCAACTCGGTCAGGTATAAATTTCATTGCAGCCCAAGCATGTATTGCTCCACTTGAGTAGCCCAAAACCCAGAATTTACTATTAACTCCTAAGGCATCAGCCAAGTATTGAATGTCCAGAGCAGATGAGTTAAGGTTTCGTTCAGGGTGAGGATCACTCTCTCCAAAACCTGGAAGGTCATAAGTCACCAAACGAATGCCAAACTCTTCAAGAAGTGACATTTTCACTCCGGATATACCTATCACAAAAAACCATACAGAAAAAAACTATTAACATCAACCAATGTCAAATTAAATATTAACACTAGCTATGCAGCAATCCCATACCTCCAAGTCGAGAAGACAGGAAGCCATGTGGAGCAATTACTGGATATCTAGCTCTGTTTGGTGGAACTCCCATCTCATGATATGACATATGTCTCCCATCTGGAAGCAGTATACGAGTAGCACTAGGAGGATGTATGTACACTTCTTTCACTAGCTTGCCTGAGATATCTTGTTTACTATTTACACTCAATGCTGCACCATGTCACCAATTATCAGGACCAGAAACCAAGAGAATCATGAACCAAAAGGAAAAAAATAGAGAAAGGAGAACAATTACGATCCCAGGAATCTATTAATAGAGCCTACAAATGTTTAATGGGTGTGTAAACCATAAACAAATCAGATTATTATACCACTGTGACTAACAATTCACAATGGATGCCACAAAGAAACAGAGGAAACAGTTTTTAATAAAAAGGATAAAAGCTTCTTCATCACCAAAAGGAAATATTACAACGACAACAAATTACATACCCTGTGAAATCTCTCAAATGGAGTCCGGATATCAAAGTAAATGCTAGATTTGAAAATTTCCAGAGATTAATAGAAGTTAAAGCCTTTCATTTTCTTTGCTCTGTATGTCTTAAAAAGAATTGTATGGTTGTGGAAGGAAGAGTCAACTGATCCACTTTTTTGGGGTTGGATTTAGTTAATTTTCATCAGAAAATTCACATATTCGTAAACTATACAATATGTACTACAAAATCACAGTTTTCTAAAGATTCTTTAGAATCGTAGCAAAAGTAAGGTCAGTTTGATTCCCACATGGTAATAGTGCCAAACAGGGAGTGTTCTCGAATTATTCCGTTTCTATGTGGAGCCGAATGTTAGATAAAGAATTTCAATTCTACAATCACAACTCGTAGGAGAAGCTAATCAATCGAACATGGATAATATCCATAACAAGTAATCAAAGGTAACAAGTATTTTGACCCAGGGGCAGAGCCACCTTATGGCTAGGGGGTTCGGATGGCTAGGGGGTTCATCCGAACCCCCTTCGGCGGAAAATTATACTATTTATACATTGTTTTATTTTTTATGTATATATAGTTGAAGTTAAACCCCCTTCGGCTAGTTCGAGTGCTTACACCTTTCTAATTTGATCCCTAGTAAAAATTCTGACTCCGCCACTGTTTTGACCACCACAGTAACTAAAAAGGCAGCCCTGTGACTAAAGCTCCAGATATGCCCGGGACCCAAGGAGGCAGACCACACGGATCTGTCACAGGCAGACTTACTCTACATTTGCAAGAGGCTGTTTACACTGGGATTAACCCGGGAACTCCTGGTCACATGGAGTCAACTTTACCAAATAACTAAAAGTCAAAAACCTAACACTTCCAACTTTGAAATTCAAAAATTGATGTTTAAGCAGTGTACATTCTACAAAGAAAATACCAACGGAAAACAGAGTAAAATCTCAAAGTACTAAAAGAAATCCAAAATTTACCGGAAAGGGCGAGGATGAAGACGAAGAAAATCACCGGCCAAGCATGCAACGGATCACGATCCTCCGGCAAAAACTCATTCAAAACACTCAACCTCTTCGAAACCTCAGCTAAAGGAAATTTAGTTTTCTTCACAATGTACGATTCCTCAGTCAATAAACTCTGTTGCACCACATCTCTACAACCTCTCATCAATTCCATCAACATTTCTCCCCAAGCCTTTGCAAATCCCTCAATTTGGTCCTTTAAACTCTCCGATTCCACTTCAACCTCCTCGTTCACCGGAGATTCATCATACACAGATCTCTTCTCCTCAAATGCCGGCACTACAACATCTCCATTGAACCTTATACCACTATCCTCCACTAAACTCGCTAACTCGTCTCTCCATGACTTCGCAACTGCAACATCCGCCATCGTTCCGCCTATATATATAGTTGATTAGCTGTTTTGTCAACAAAAATGCTTCATCACACCTGCACAAATGGAGATTCCACCAGCTATATCAGTTTTCATCTAAGCTATTTACACTTACAAACACACATTATGAAGCAAATTTCCACAAAATGAGTTCTGATAGTACACAGGTAGAGTGATGTTTCCGATGAACACTCAGAGCTCAAAGAAAAATAGTCAAATCCGTAGAAGAAACAGTTGTCGACATACGAGAAATAGCAGACAGTAACAAAAATAACATAACAAAATAACATGATAATCGAAATACAATAACAAAATAGTAATAACTATAACAAAATATTAATATGATAGTCCAAATACAATAACAGTATAATAACTATAATAAAATAATATAATGACAACAAACCGTAACAGAAATCGAACGACAAAAAACTGACAAACAACTCATTGCTACCTCTAACATTACGAAGCAAATATGAACATAGACTTCCGAGTTTTCTGTTAACAGGCCAGCTGAACTTGGAAGATTCCAGAGGAAAATCGCCGCCGTGCTCCGGGGGAAATGCGGAGGAGAGTGGCGGTGCACGGTGGTGGATGGAAAGAGAGAGAGAATAAAGGAGAGGAGAAATAGAATAAATGAGGATTCGTAGCTAGCTCAGCAGAGATACAGAGGAGCTCACTGAGAGGGGAGTACTGATTTAGTAGTATGTGACAGATATTAAATTAATATGGACAATAATTCTGTGCAGCCAGCATTTTCATGTATGTTCTCAAATTTTATGTGGAAGTAAGTACGATATTTAAATTTATATATAATTAAATAACTAGATAAATACTCTCTTAGTCCAATTTAACTTATCCCAAATTTTTTAATTTGATTTATCACTTTTTATTAATCAAGATAAAACAATTTGTTTTCCTTTTTACCCTAAGTGTTAATTGTTTTATCTCCAAATTAAAATATAAACATAATTTAATAAGGATACTATGGTAAAGTAGCTATGTTATTAATTGTTTTTCTTAACCAATGTGTAATACTTATCAAATTGGAACGAGTAAAATGGGAAAGAAGAAATATGTTTTGTGTAGTCAGTGGCAGATGTAGAGTAGAGGTGTGGGTTCCCGAAAATCCACACCCGCTACCGTAAGACTTAAAATTACATAGAAAAATAGCCAAAGTTATAAATATTAATAGGTGGGAACCCATAACTAAACCAAGGGATAACTTAGTGGCAGAAAAGGAGCCCTTGAAAACCCACAAGTTTAAAATTCTGAATCCGCCTCTATGTGTAGTGTTCTATTTGAAAGTTTGCATGAAATAAGTGTGTCTATTTACTTAATTTTATGATAATTTAAGTATTTATTTACGTACATTCAAATTGAAGGATATAATATAAGTTGAAGTCAAATTAAAAAATAAATTTCTATACTATATCTTTTTTCTTTTTTTCTTTATTATGATAATATTACCTTCAAAATAGAACGTCCTAAGTAATTGATAAAGTTATTATATAGGTAAAAAATTACAAATTTAAATCATAAAAATAATTTTTTGCACTTATATAGAAACATGGGAAGGACTAAAAACTATAACACACTGCTACCAATGCCTCGGAGGTGCAAAGTTGAGCACGGGAGGACTTATAGCGAAATTTTTGATATTTCAATATTCATTAAACTCAATATAGATTAGATATAATTATATAAAATTTAAAAATATATTTAGTAAATTAAGAAAATAATTAATACTTTAATTTTAAAAAAAATTTAAAATTTTAAACATAATATATGTGTTCAAACCTTTAGTGCAACCACAATTTTTAAGGGGTCGTTTGGTTTGCGGTATTAAACTTAATAATTTCGGAATAAAATAATAATTTTGGAATAAAACTTTTTATCACACATTTAGTTGTAAATATTTGCGATAACTCAACTGGTGGGATAACAATCTCAAGACTATTTATCTTTGGTATAAAATTATACAATGACTAAAATATCCTCAAAATCTATGATTTCATTTCACGTATCTATATATATATACTAGTATTTTAATAAAATTTAAATACTTAATAATTTTGACATATGTATTATATTTACATTAAAAAATTATTAGTAATATATAATAATTTATCAAAAATTTAAATCTAAAATTAAAAATTCTTATTCCATCATTATGTCCAATTATCCGCTTTCATTGACCCGCCTTACATAAAGTATTTCTTTTAATTCACCCATGTATATAACTTTTTATTTATGAATATATTATACGTTAAATTTATTTGAATAATTATTTTCTAAAAAATAATAAAAATATCAACACCATTGTTGAATTACATAGTTTAAATTAAATAATTTTTTAATCACTTAAAAATTAATTATTATGTTATATATCAATTAAAATGAATTTTAATATATTATATGAGTGATATGTGTTTAAATGAAATGAAATAAATAATAAATCCTCTTTTACTATAATAAACTTAACTTGAAAGTTTTTATTTCAAACTAAATAAAATGTAGTAAGATTTTTTTAAACACATACGGCATAATAATGGAAAGACACACGCAAAAAAATTAAAGTTAAATAAGATGAAAGTTTTATTTTAAAAAATAAATATTTTAAAGCTTGAAAAGAAATTATATAAAAAAAATAAATAAATAAGATAAAGGGTACTTTTTTAATCACTTAATTTATTCTTAAAAAATATACCATATATATTACTTTAAATATAACAAATCAAACACTCAATAAAAAATAATTTTATCATAATTAATCTTAGCTTAATATTTTCCAACCAAACGACCCTCAATGTTGGAGGTGTATGGCCAGAAAGGGGACAGTGGAGAGAGAGAATATATAACGGACTATAGTGATCAGTGTATTAATTAATACTGTAATAAAAAGAATAATTCTGTGGGGCCTATTATTCTTTTTTTTTTTAGTTTTTATTCTTTTGGTTTTGGCGCCTTTTCTTTTTCCCTTTAAAAAATTATGTATAAACTTTTTTTCCCTTTCTTTAACATTAACAGAAGTAATAGAGCATTAGAGGAATCTTTATTCAAAAATGGGAAAATATTTTGGCTAATACAATACAATGTAATTATAAAGAATATACAACTCGACATCAAATGGAAAGTCAGTTCAAAAATAAAAAAAAATTCAGAAGAAAAATATTATTATGGAGAATGATTACCGTAGAAAGATGTAATTATAATGATAATATACTTATATTCACTATAAACTAGTAAGTAAAATTTTGAAAGAGTATAAAATGAACGTCATTTGAATCACCAAAGGTTGCAATGAAATGGTATAAGTATTTCTTCATTCTAACCAAAGATTTCGAATTTGAACCTGAAATATGAAATCCTCTTTAATAGGGAGCCTCTTACCTTTTATAATGAAACTTTTTAGCATAATCTTAAATTAATTGAATTATATATGAGTATCAAATATTAAGTTTAAACTTTCTCTTTTTCATTTTATTTGATTTTTATTCTAAATCCAGGTGATTCAATTTACTTATTTAATTTATGAAATAAAAAGAATTTTAATATATTTTTCTAATCTACCTTTAGCATTAAATAGTTACATAAATTAATAATAGTCAAATTCAGAATCTAAAGTTTAATCAATAAAATTATTTAGCAAGATATACTTCTAATTAAAATTTTCTTAATAAGAATGTCAAGTCAACACAAGCCAATTAATATGATGGATAAAGTGAAGTTCTGTATAATAAGTATAATAAGTGGGAGTGGAGCTGCTTAAACAAACTCCACTCCGTCGTCATATCTGCTTGTCATTATTTCACTTATTTGCTTCGTAATTTTACTATATCACTCCTAATTGATTATTATATATCATTTTTATATTGAAAAATTAAAAATATTTAATTAAAAAAATAAAATAGACATTTATGACATGCCTGCTTCAACTGTAATTTTATTTTATCACTCCTAATTAATTATTAAAAGTCATCTAAGTATTAAAAATTAATAATATTTAATGTTAAATTAACTTGACGTCTTATATGAGGCTCACTTATTTTTTTTACACAAGTACTTATATAGTAAAAATTTTGTTATATAACTTTTAATTAGTTATTATAAGTCATTTAAGACATGTCTGTTTTGCTGTTTCAATCATGAATTTATGATATCACCGTTAATTAATTATTATGACTATCTAAGCATTGTGTCACTTAAATTGAAATACAAAAAAGTATTATAAATCACAATAATTAAAATATTTTAAAAAATATAATAGACTATCAATGCCACAAAAGTTTAGATAAGGAGAGTAACTTATATTATTTGAAAATTATATAAAGAGTGGTATAAACTATAGTAATATTTAACAACTTAATATATCTAAAAAATAATTAATCTGTTGTATATTTTAAAAAGATATATAAAAAATATATAAATCACAATAATAAACAACTTAAAAAATATAAAATGTTTGACTGACTCTCGAAATTATATCTGTGTCACTTAAATTGGAATAAAAAAAAGAGTAACATGTATTATTTGAAAATTATATGAAAGGTATTCTAAATTACAAAAGTTAAATAACTTAAAATATTTTATTATATATTTGATAATTACTATTTGAAAAGTAATATAAAACACAATAATTAGCAACTGTAAATATTTTTAAAAAGATATAAAAAAAATTGATTGCCTCTTGAAATTATATGGGTGTCATTTAACAACTTAAAATATTTTTATACAAATTTTATTAATCTAAATATAATAATATATGTCCAACTAGGAATTTATCAACTAAACAAATAAAAGTTTTAATTAAATAATACAATTATACATAATGCGTTTAGTAAATGAATAAGGGATCGTTTGATCAGAGAGATAAAAAATAACTAATTTTAAAATCAATCTTAAAATAAATTTATTTTATATTTAATTAGAATAAAATTTATAAAATAACTCCTTCTAGAATTATAATATTATTTTATCTCTTCATAATGATAAAATAATTAATTTTAAAATTTATAATCTCAATGTAACTAATTTTCCAACCAATTGATCTGTAAATGCATATTGGGGCAAGGAGTGAGGTGCATGTGAGGTTTGGTTAATCATGTGGTGCGGGTGCGGCGTATAAATGTTGATAATAATAATGAAACGTAATACATACTCAAACTCTATCTTGAGCACCGACCACTGCACAAGAATCTGATTTTCATCCATAAAGTATAAAGCGTACACTTTATACTCTAAATTAATAAATTAATACATTAAATTAATAAAAATATTAACAATTTATTATTATTGAGTTAATAATATTTTAATTATTTATAATTTTATTTATTGAATTAATGATTCAATTTTAATTTTTTCATATTGAGTCATTAAATAAATCGATAATTCAATAAAAATATGCTTTATTCATTTTAAATTACTTGATCCCTTCCTATTTGATGCATCACTTAAGATGTCAATAATACTTTTTGATCCTTATATTCTTATACCTAATCTATAGTTATGGAGCAGAAATCATAAATCAACATTTGAAATGTTAAATTCACTAAACATAAATGGTTTTAGAGTAATACTAAAAGGGAAAAGAGGGGTCATTTATATTTAATGACTTTGAATTTCAATAATTTTATTTTCAAAAATTTCAAACAGTGTGATACTTAATAGGGGTAATTTTTTTTTAAGAATAAAATCTAAAATAATATTGATTTCATAAGCAGGACAAATAATTTAGAACAAATATATATAGAAAGCAGGCAAAGTATTTTTTAAATGGATGGAATAATAAATTACTACTTTTATTTATTAGTTATTGATGTTTTCACTTAATTTCTCTTTAGCTTTTACAAACCTAGTCAATTTCTAGAAATATTTAATCCGACAAAGCTAAATCTATTCATCATTCAATATCCCCTAAAGTCTAATTGCTGCATAGTTAGTTGACAAGACGGTGGACTTCCTATTTTACGAAATTTGGCACTGCAAGGCGTATGCCATGTTAGCTGCTACTTTTTTTATTTTGTGGTCATTCTTATTGATGTCGTGTTATTTGCTATTGTTACATAACATTGAAAATCAGTGCGTCCAATTGATTTTTGTTTTATAAAAAATTTCTTATCTAAATCTAAACTTGAATCGTTAAAAATCAAAACTAGATAAAAAAATATCTTACTGGTTTGATTAGTAATTTAGTGTATTTAAAAATAAAAAATTAATAATATATAAAATTAAGCCAAATCGATTGACACCCACCATTAATCACCAACATATGATACTAATCGATTGTTTCATGTAATATATGATAATATGATACTTATTAAATATGATGTTATATCATCTCCTTTTTTATTTTATGAGATGCTATTTCATTTAATACAAAGTCTAAAAAGAATTAAAAAAATTTGGTCAAAACAAAGTCATATATTTGAGTGGTTATAATATAACTTATATATTTGATTTCTGCCCCATAACTATTGATTAGTTATTAGAGTATAAGGGTAGGAAAGTAAAAACATACCTTCAATTATTGACATGTTATATCTATACATTTTAAAAGCTATCAAAAAAATACATTAATTTGATATATCCATAATTTTTTGTTTAAAATTACTACTATATATAAGAGCGAGTAGCAGCTCTTTGAAGCAGGCAGCTGACGGTCGACATGCCTGCTTGTTTCGTCATTTTATTATATTACCCCTAATTAATTATTAATTGACATTTTCGTATTAAAAAATTAATAAAATTTAATTTTTAAAAAATAAAATTGATATTTATGATATGTCCGCTTCAATTGATTCAATCGTAATTTTTCTATATCGACCCTAAGTAATTATTACAGGTCATCTAAGTAAAAAATTAATAATATTTAATTAAAAAAAAAGTAAAATAAACATAAAATGATAAATTAACTTTTGATGTTTTAAATTAATTTGACATCTTATATGAGGCTCGCTTAAAAAATTTCACAAGTATTTTTTATAGCAATTTTGCTATATCACTTCTAATTATTTATTATGAATCATTCAAGATGTGTCAATTTCGCTACTTCAATCGTGTTACTATATGTAAGTGTGAGTAGCAGTTGCTGGAATCAAACAACCGATGATTGTCATGCTTGCTTTTAGCTGTCTGCTTGCTCCGTAATTTTACTATATTACCTCTAATTAATTATTATATGACATTTACGTATTAGAAAATTAATAAAATTTAGTTTTTTAAAAATAGATATTTATTACATGTATGCTTCAGTTGCTTCAATCGTAATTTTACTACATCACCCCTAAATAATTATTATAAGTCATCTAAGTACTAAAAAATTAATAATATTTAATAAAAAGGTAAAATACACATAAAAGTGATAAATTAACTCTTGATATTTTTTAATTAATTTGACATCTTATATGAGGCCCACTTAAAAAAAATTCACAAGTATTTTTTATAACAATTTTGTTATATCACTTCTAATGAATTATTATGAGTCATTCAAGACATGCCTGTTTTGCTACTTCAATCATGATATTTGATTGTCTCTCAAATTATATCAGTGTCTTTTAAGTTGAAATAGAAAAAAAAAATTACAAATCACAATAATTAAAAGATTAAATTATTTTTAAAATACAAATTGACTATCAACATCACAAAAGTTTGAACAAAAAAATGTATTATAAATTCCAATAGCAAATAACTTAAAATAGAAAATTATAATGTCGAAAAAGTATTATAAATTACAACAGTTAACAACTTAAAAATATGGGCCCGTGCTGGCACGGCCTTCGGTAGTCGGTACCTAGTATTACATAAATTTTGGTCTACATATCTTTTTTATTTATAACAAAAAATATGAAATTCTACTTATACTCGCGAGTTTTAAGTACCATAAAAAATAAACGCAAATTTCATATAAAATTATTATTTTATAATGAACTAGATAATACATACTTTAAATTCATACCACGTTATTTTAATAAAAATTATTAATAATACAGTTATCATTTACTACACTTTGATAAATTATAATTAGTTACGGAGATTCATCAATGATTAAAAAGTAAATAACAACAATAGTATTAACTTGTAGTAATTAACTATTATAATTTTTTTAAGGAGAGCATGCATTTTCAATTAAGATGGCCAATAAAGTCATAAATTATTTTCAAACTCTATGAGGACACAAATCTTCATATTTAAATTCTTTCAAAAGATTGGAAAAGTAAAAAAGTTGATGTCGTTGACTGTTGACCTGTTCCATGAAAAATAGTACTACTACAAATATTCGGTTTGGATTAGAGTGGTCCCTCCTCCACGTAGGCGTTTGCACATAAATATTATATATATTTTACTTTATTTTATATTGTTGTTTGATCACAAAAATTAAAAATAGTATATTTTAAAATATGCTTTCATAATTTTTATTTTTTTAAAAAATACTTTTTGAGGTATTTTTACTTTTTTTCACCATAATTATTTTTATTATTTTATAAAAGAGTATATTTAATGTCTAAAATATTTTTAAAAATATTATGATCAAACACAACTCAAGTATATTTTTAAATTTAAAAAAATCAAATAAAATAAATATATTTTTAATTTTCATGATCAAACGAATAAATATATCAAATTTTCAAAAGTTTTTCAGTAACAATTATGGAATTTTCGAGCTTTGCATCCTTGATCCTCCATTTTCTTTCATCTGCTTTACCAGTTCCTGTATTTAAGGTTGGACATATTTGCATTGAGATTGATGTTAATAGTCATGATATTGGTATAATATATAAATGTGTTATTTAATTAACTCAGTTTATACTCATGTTTTTTAATTTTGGTATACATAAATACACACTCAAACTTGTATTTAATTGAATAAATGACACATGTATTCTATGTGAAGTATTATGTGATAATACATATGACGTAATATAAAATGTGTGTGTCTAATTGTTCGATTTTATATAAATTTAAGTATTTACTCGTATATATTCAGAGTTAGAGGTTATAGGTAACAGTTATGAAAGTTTTGGAGCTTTGCATCCTTAGGCCTCTATTTTCGTTACTCTACTTTAGTAGTTCCTATAGTTTGAGGAAACGACATATTTGCATAGATTTATGTCAATAGTATCATATTGTATAATATATGGACGTGTTTTTTAATTTGACATTAACTTATATCTTTGTTCTTCAATTTTAGATCTGTATAGACACACGCTTAAATTATTATAAATTTAAACAAATAAATACACGCATTTTAGGTTGTAATTTGCGTAAAATGTCACGTAAAGCGTTACACGAAATACGCCTGTCTAATATACAAATTTCATTCCTACATTATAAATTATTCTAAAAATAAAAATTGTTTTAATAAGAAGCATTATTTTAAAAGAAAAAAGCTTGAAAGCGAAATAAACTTAATTTATTGGATAAGTAAATTTTTAAATATTAAATAATTAAATTAAGAAGTAAGGGTGGCATTCAGAGTTGCAACAACTACAACGGTATTAAGTTGTTGAGTCACACTATGAAGATTTGGGAGAGGGTGGTTGAACGGAGGTTGAGGAGGATCGTGTCTATTTCGGAGAATCAGTTTGAATTTATGCCTGGTCGCTTGACGACAGAGGCAATTCACCTGGTGAGGAGATTGGTGGAGCAGTATAGGAAAAGGAAGAGGGACTTACACATGGTGTTCATCGACTTGGAGAAGGGGTATGACAAAGTACCTAGAGAGGTTCTTTGGAGATGCTTGGAGGTGAGAGGGGTCCCGGTGACGTACATTAAGGCTATTAAGGACATGTATGATGGAGTAAAGACTCGGATGAGGACGGCGGGAGGAGATTCAAAGCATTTTTCTGTCGAGATAAGGTTGCATCAGGGATCGACTCTTAGTCCGTTCTTGTTTGCGTTGGTGATGGATATGTGGATGCGGAGTATTCAAGGCGAGGTGCCTTGGTGTATGCTATTTGCGGATGATGTAGTGCTGATAGATGATACGCGGGGGGAGGGGTGTGAATGATAAATTGGAGGTTTGGAGGCAAACCTTTGAGTCTAAAGGGTTCAGGTTGATTCGGTACAAGACGGAGTATATAGAATGCAAGTTTGAGGACTTGAGGCAGGAGGACGAGGGGGTAGTGCGGTTGGATTCTCAGGTTGTTTATAAGAGAAATAGTTTTAAGTATTTTGGATCTATGATTCAGGGGAATGGAGAAATTGACGAGGATATATCTAAATGTATTGGGGCATGTTGGTTGAAGTGGAAGCTCGCCTCGGGAGTGTTGTGCGATAAGAAAATGTCCCTTAAGTTTAAAGGCAAATTCTACAGAGTGGCAATCCGTCCGACCATTCTGTATGAAGCGGAGTGTTGTCCAGTCAAGAACTCCCACATTCAAAAATTGAAGGTGGCGAAAATTAGAATGTTGTGTTGGGTGTGCGGACTTACTAGAGGGGATAGAGTTAGGAATGAGATTATCTGGGAGAAGGTGAGAGTGACTTTAGTGGAGGACAAGATGCGGGAAGTGAGGTTGGGATGGTTTGAGCATGTGATGAGGAAGGGCACGAATGCCCCAGTTCATAGGTGTGAGAGGCTAGCTCTCGATGATTTTAGGAGGGGTAGAGGTAGGCCGAAGAAATACTGGAGAGAGGTGATTAGACAAGACATGGAACAATTACATCTTACTGAGGACATGACCCTAGATAGGAAGGTGCGGAAGTCGTGGATAAAAGTAGAAGGCTAGTGTGTGTTGGTGAGTGGTAGCAAGTAGTTAGGAGAGCTTTGTGTATCCGAGTTAGTAATCCTAGGATCGTGTCCATAGGTACGAGCAGCTAGTTATAGGAGAGTTTGGGTGTGGTGAGTGTTTTTGGTTTGTGAGTGTATGCTATTACTATGTGGATGTTTTATTTCTGTTATGCCATCCATTCTATTTCATGTTTTATTACGAACGTATTTGCTATTCTTTATCTTGAGCCGGGGGTCTATCGAAAACAACCTCTCTATTTCTTTGAAGATAGCAATATAGACTGCATATATTTATCCTCCCCAAACTTCACTTGGTGAAAATACTTTGAATTTATTATTGTTGTAAATTAAGAAGCAAAAAAAAACTACAAAAATGTCGTCGTAGTCGCAGCTTCCAGCTTTAATTTGCAGGTTTATTGTCTGTGTGGCGCTCTTATTTTTAGTTGTTGTAAGTTGTGATTTGTCTTTTCTGTTTCATTTTCTTTTCAATTTATGTAACACATGTTTTTTAGTTTACCTCAAAAAATATGTTACGCTATTTGTTCTTTTTTAGTTGTCAAAATAATATTTTGTATAATCTTTAAAAATTATCACAATTGGGAATATTTAAAAAGTGAAAAAAGCTAATTTTCTCTTAACATGTAAATTGACAAATATTTAAAAACAACTATATTTTGAATACACTAGTTTAGGTATACGCACCTAGCGCGTGTATCTTGTTTTAATGAGTTCAAATATTATACTAAATATCATATTTGTTTAAATAATAAAGATGAATATAATAATTAAATTCAACATCTTTTGATCATGTAAAGACGGAAAATTTAACCGCATCTCGTTTCCGAGAGACAGAAAAGTTGCATAAGGTTCTTTCATCCTAGGACAATAGCTTTCTTTAAATAGCGTCGGCTTTGGCAATGGAGATTGTGCAAATATCGTCAATCTGCACTATTAAACACATATATATACAAGTAATTACAAATTAAGAACTTAATTTTTTTTCTTTTTATCAAACATCTCATCCTTGATGTTCAAAGCCTGTTTTGAACACAAAAGAACAAAAAATAAAATAATAACTACGGAATTAATAGTTAATATTTTTTCTTCTTAGCACAAAAAAATAGTTATTATACAACTAAAGTAGATCATTATAGTAATAATGCAAGTAGAAAGAAAGAAGTAACATTATCCATCAGTTATTGTCACAAAATCAATTTCAGCATGAAATTGTCTCATCTGAAAGTAATATAAGAGAATGAAAAAAAGAAAGAGAATGCAGAAAAGGTTAAAAGGGGAGAAATTTATGTTAGTGACGATGAGATAGAAGTTTGCAAATGTAAGGAGCAAAAAAAAGCCCCATGGGACGACGATCAACTAAAACGAAGACCTTCCAATCGAATTTACGTACTCCATCTTATAATGTATCACCAACTCGGTCGGAGATAAAGGATGTAAGATAACTGTGCGAACTCCTGACTCCTAAGGTTTTATAGTAATTCAGGACTTTGATAATTTATATTTTTGGATCCATTAAAAGTCAAATATATGGTAAAATTCTAAATATTCTAATTTTTTTAATACAAAATATTTAGTTGAAGAGTTGTTAGTTTCTTTGTAAAGTTATGCTACAAAATTAAAAAAATTTCCTAAATATTTCTATTATATAGAAGAGGTGGTTTCGACCACCTCTTCGTGGATTTACTTTTTTACCCCCATTATTTACTATATTACATTCTAATTGTTCCGTGATTTATTATATTATTCCTAATTAATTATTACAAATCATTTATATATTAGAATTAATAAGATTTTTTATTATATTACCACTAATTCATTATTATAAGTCATTTATAGAAAATTAATAATATTTAATTAAAAACATAGATATTTATAACGTTTATTTCATCTGCTTTAACCGTAATTTTACAATATCATTCCCAATTAATTATTATAAGTTATTTATGTATTACAAAATTAATAATATTTTATTTAAAAAGTAAATTACTTTATTACCCCCTATCATTTACTATATTACCCCTAATTGCTCTGTGATTTATTATATTATCCCTAATTAATTATTATCAATAATTTATATATTAGAATTAATAATATTTAATTAAAAAAAAGATATTCATGACGTTTGTTTCAGTTGCTTTAACCGTGATTTTACTATATCATCCCTAATTAATCATTATAAGTCATTTATGTATTAAAAAATTAATAATATTTAATTAAAAAATAGATGACATGTCTGCCTGCACTGGTTTCGACCAGTGCTTCGTCATTTACTATATTATCCCTAATTGCTCTGTGATTTACTATATTACCCCAAATTAATTATCATAAGTCATTCATATATTGAAATTAATAATTTTTTTATTATATTACCCCTAATTAATTATTATAAGTCATTTATATATTAGAACTAATATATTTAATTAAAAACTAGAAATTTATGACGTTTGTTTCAGCTGCTTTAATCGTGATTTTACTATATCATCCCTAATTAATTATTATAAGTCATTTATGTATTAAAAAATTAATAATATTTAATTAAAAAAATATGAGATGTCTACCTATATTACCCCTAATTGCTCCGTAATTTACTATATTACCCCTAATTAATTATTATAAATCATTTATATATTAGAATTAATAATATTATTTTACTATATTACCCCTAATTAATTATTATAAGTCATTTGGTTTCGACCATTGCTTCGTCATTTACTATATTACCCTTAATTGCTCTATAATTTATATATTACCCCTAATTAATTACCCCTTATTAATTATTATAAGTCATTGATAAATTAGAATTAATAATTTTTTTTATTATATTACCCCTAATTAATTATTATAAGTCATTTATATATTAGAATTAATAATATTTAATTTAAAAAATAGATATTTATGACGTTTGTTTCAACTGCTTTAACCGTGATTTTACTATATCATCCTTAATCAATTATTATAAGTCATTTATATATTAAAAAATTAATAATATTTAATTAAAAATAGATGACATGTCTGCCTATATTATCCCTAATTGCCCCGTAATTTACTATATTACCCCTAATTAATTATTATAAATCGTTTATATATTAAAATTAATAATTTTTTACTATATTACCCCTAATTAATTATTATAAGTCATTTATATATTAGAATTAATAATATTAATTTAAAATATAGATATTTATGACGTTTGTTTCAACTTCTTTAACCGTGATTTTACTATATCATCCTTAATTAATTATTATAAGTCATTTATGTATTAAAAAATTAATAATATTTAATTAAAAAAATAGATGACATGTCTACCTATATTACCCCTAATTACTCTGTGATTTACTATATTACCCCTAATTAATTATTATAAGTCATTTATGCATTAGAATTAATAATATTTTTTATTATATTACCCCTAATTAATTATTATAAGTCATTTATATATCATAATTAATAATATTTAATTAAATCAATGTACATTTATGTTTGTATCTCATCAATATCAAATTTTAGTGCTAACAAATATTTATAGTGTTGGGCCCGTGCTGACACGGGCCATGCACCTCTAGTACAAATAGAGTTGAAAGTTGACAAACATTCCTATCAAAGAATTTCCTTAATTATTAATTTTAAAAAATTTCTTACGATTGTAGATGTTGCTAGGAAAAACGCCAAAATGAAAAATAAAAAAACAACAACCTGAATTTAAGGAAACAACTTAATCTATAATCTATATCTATAATCTATAATCTATAATCTATAATCTATAATCTATAATTTATAATATATTAAAAGTGTGAAGACCCTTAGAAAAGTGATTTGAACTTTTTGCCCTTCATTAAAAAACTATGCAATAGATAAAATTATCTTTTCACTTATTTTTTCAAATTATTATTTAGTTAAATATATTGAGAATTATTATTGATAGATTTTTTTCCTTAAAACATATAAAAGAGTCCTAAAATATACGGTTAAAAAAGAAAAGGAAAATATCAATATGTATCATACGTTAGGAGTCTTGCAAATTGCTAAATTTTTTCTTATATGAATTATAGAAAGTATTGATATTTAAAATTTTAAAATTAATTAAACTTCACCTTAAATAATGATATACTAATAATTTGGATCTTTAGAATTCTGTCTACTTAGACAATATGTAAATTAACTAACGAAAGACTAAATGTAATTTGTATTCAAATTAATTTCATGATACAATAGTAAATATCATTTAATAGGAATACTATGATAAAATAGCTATGTCAATAATTATTTTTCTTATTGAATATTTCAAGTTAAAATGTAATAAGTAAAAACGAACAGTAGTACAAGAATCACTTTTTACAACACATATTAATGCACTACCTATCTACAAGAGTCACTTTTTACAACACATTAATTAGCTTAGATCAGCCTCAATGTACAAACTGTTAACAACATCAAGTTAATAGGGGGTTTGGGCCACAGGTGACAAAAGAGTTTTAAAATGAGGTGTAGGTGACACAAGTCTTAATAATTGAGTAGAGGTGACAATTACTTAATTATGATTTAAGAAAGTTTTTAAAATTTCAAAATAACCCACAAGTTTTTAAATTTACACTTTGATCCAAATGTTAGTTAATATATAACAGGGAACGAAGGAAAAAAACACGTCTTTTTCTCTCTCCTCATCCGTTGTTATTTTCTCTCTCTTCGTGATATTTGTTATTCATTGTTGCTGTTGCTTTATTCATCATCTTCTGATTCATTATCATCATCTTATACTTCATTATCATCTTCATATTCTTTTTGTTGACCATTATTGTTGTTGTTGTTGTTGTTATTGTTGTTGTTACCCCAACTGCTGCTCTTTGACCAAATTCTTATGTCAAATTTTATTTCGTAAATCACTTTCAACTTTGGAATTTACTTGAGAGAAGACTTTGGTAAGTCAGATTATGCTTTTTAGTTGAATCTGGGTAATTGCTCGTGTGTTGTTTTTTCAACAATAGCTTGCACGCGAACATGAATGCAACACAAGAGCAATCAGTTTAAACTGATCCATTATCTACGGCAACAAATAAATGTTCTATTGTAACAGTAGACTCATGTAGGATGGATTCATGTTTAAGGGTTTTAGGTGTCCGTAATATGAATCGAATAGATGGGTATTCTGTTGCACCAGTTTAGTAATCTGTTTCAACAGCTAAATAATCTCTTTCATCAGATTACTAATATGTTTCGAACAACAAAATTCTGATACAGCTCCTGTCACACACAAAACCTAACGATAACTCATATGTTCTTGCTATTGATACTGAAATCAAATTATTCCTTAATTGTAGACATGTCATTCATTAAGAAATAGAAATAGACAACACAAAAATTAAATAAGAAATAAAAAGTCAAGTGCATCAAACATAATTTTTTATAAAACAAATAAAAAAAATACATAGATAACAGAAAAAAAAGCTTAATTATTATTATCATCATTATTAACATCATTATTATTTGTATGACCAGCCGACCAATCTTCAAAGAGCAGTAGCAACGCCCTCTGCAGCCTACGGATCTCCCGCAGCATCTTTACTCTGACGGCGGCCAACTCCTAATGCAGGTCATGAACCTCCTTCTGCAGTTCCCTCATGGCGTCTCGTAAAATAGCGACATCCCACACAGGATCAGCCATATCTAAAAAATGCATAAGTTGACAAAAAACACACACATAAACACAAAAGTAAAGAAAAGAAAGAATTCGAATGTAATGTAATACAACGTATATTTACACAAAATCAAGAAAAAAACTTACCAGAGACAGGAAAAAGCTATCAAGTTCTTGAAGAGAAAGTAGTTGAAGGTGTAACAAGAGCGAGGAATAAATAGTGTGTAGTAGAATGAACGATTGAGTAAGGAGGGACCTATTTATAGAGGATTGAACTTGAATGAGTTAGGCAAAAAATCGCAACTGTTCACCTCCATTTATTAATGACATTCTTGATTACTGTAAGAAGTTATGACTTAATTAAATTAAATAATATTATGATAAGTCACGACTTTTTAGATTTATTATTAAAATAATTAATTCCTTACAGGAACCGTTTTTTATTTACAATGAGTTGGACAACATATTATATATCTGTTGCATCGGATAAATCATCTGTTACAACAGATATATCATCCGTTGCAACAAATAGATAACCTGTTACATAAGATTATATATCTGTTGCAACATATAATATATATATATATATATATATA